>NC_039368.1:98813078-98827252 GCF_003573695.1 Papaver somniferum
CTCACCTGGACGAGAACATCGGGTATGTATATGGTAATCCTGCAACATGAGTTCAGTAATAGGTTGCAGTTTCATCCAATCTGATATATTTCACACTTCAAACCTCACCTGGACGAGAACATCAGGTCTGTATATGGTAATCTTGCAACATGAGTTCAGGAATAGGTTGAAGTTTCAGCCAATATGATATCTTTCACTTCTCAAACCTCACCTGGACGAGAACATCGTGTCTGTATATGGTAATCTTGCAACCTGAGTTCCGTAATAGGTTGCAGTTTCATCCAATCTGATATATTTCACACCTCAAACTTCACTTGGACGAAAACATCGGGTATGTATATGATAATTTTGCAAAATGACTTTAGTAATAGGTTGCAGTTTCATCCAATCTGATATATTTCACATCTCAAATCCCACCTGAACGAGAACATCGGGTCTGTATATGGTAATCTTGCTACATGAGTTCAGTAACAGGTTGCAGTTTCATCCAATCTGAGACATTTCACACCTCAAACCTCACCTGGACGAGAACATCGGTTTTGTATATGGTAATCTACCAACATGAGTTCAGTAATAGGTTGCAGTTTCATCGAATCTGATATATTTCACACCTCAAATCCCACATTGACGAGAACCCCTGGTCTGTATATGGTAATCTTGCAATCTGAGTTCAGTAATAGGTTGCAGTTTCATCCAATCTGATATATTTCACACCTGAAATCTCACCTGGACGAGAACATCGGGTATGTATATGGTAACCCTGCAACATGAGTTCAGTAATAGGTTGCAGTTTCATCTAATCTGATATATTTCACACCTCAAACCTCACCTGGACAAGAACATCAAGTCTGTATATGGTAATCTTGCATCATGAGTTCAGTAATAGGTTGCAGTTTCATCCAATCTGATTTACTTCATATCTCAAACCTCACCTGGACGAGAACATCGTGTCTGTATATGGTAATCTTGCAACCTGAGTTCCGTAATAGGTTGCAGTTTCATCCAATCTGATATATTTCACACTTGAAACCTCACCTGAACGAGAACATCAGGTCTGTATATGGTAATCTTGAAACATGAGTTCAGTAATAGGTTGAAGTTTCATCCAATCTGATATATTTCACATCTCAAACCTCACCTGGACGAGAACATCGTGTATGTATATGGTAATCTTGCAACCTGAGTTCCGTAATAGGTTGCAGTTTCATCCAATCTGATATATTTCACACCTCAAACCTCAGTTGGACGAAAAACATCGGGTATGTATATGATAATCTTGCAACATGACTTTAGTAATAGGTTGCAGTTTCATCCAATCTGATATATTTCACACCTCAAATCCCACCTGGACGAGAACATCGGGTCTGTATATGGTAATCTTGGTACATGAGTTCATTAACAGGATGCAGTTTCATCCAATCTGAGACATTTCACATCTCAAATCCCACATGGACGAGAACATCGGTTTTGTATATGGTAATCTACCAACATGAGTTCAGTAATAGGTTGCAGTTTCATCCAATCTGATATATTTCACACCTCAAATCCCACATGGACGAGAAAATCTGGTATGTATATGGTAATCTTGCAACATGAATTCAGTAATAGGTTGCAGTTTCATCCAATCTGATATATTTCACACCTGAAATCCCACGTGGACGAGAATATCGGGTTTGTATATGGTAATTTTGCAACATGAGTTCAGGAATAGGATGGAGTTTCATCCAATATGATATATTTCACACCTCAAACCTCACTTGGACGAGAACATCGAGTATGCATATGCTAATCTTGCAACATAAGTTCAGTAATAGGTTGGAATTTCATCCAATCTGATATATTTCACACCTCAAATACCACATGGACGAGAACCCCTGGTCCGTATATGGCAATCTTGCAACCCCTGGTCTGTATATGGTTATCTTGCAACCTGAGTTCAGTAATAGGTTGCAGTTTCAACCAATGTGATATATTTCACACCTGAAATCTCACCTGGACGAGAACATCGGGTATGTATATGGTAATCCTGCAATATGAGTTCAGTAATAGGTTGCAGTTTCATCCAATCTGATATATTTCACACCTCAAACCTCACCTGGACAAGAACATCAAGTCTGTATATGGTAATCTTGCAACATGAGTTCAGTAATAGGTTGTAGTTTCATCCAATATGATATATTTCACACCTCAAACCTCACCTGGACTAGAACATCGGGTATGTATATGGTAATCCTGCAACATGAGTTCAGTAATAGGTTGCAGTTTCATCCAATTTGATATATTTCACACCTCAAACCTCACCTGGACGAGAACATCAGGTCTGTATATGGTAATCTTGCAACATGAGTTCAGTAATAGGTTGAAGTTTCATCCAATCTGATATATTTCACATCTCAAACCTAACCTGGACGAGAACATCGTGTCTGTATATGGTAATCTTGCAACCTGAGTTCCGTAATAGGTTGCAGTTTCATCCAATCTGATATATTTCACACCTCAAACCTCACCTGGACAAAAACATCGGGTATGTATATGGTAATATTGCAACATGACTTTAGTAATAGGTTGCAGTTTCATCCAATCTGATATATTTCACACCTTAAATCCCACCTGGACGAGAACATCGGGTATGTATATGGTAATCTTTCTACATGAGTTCAGTAACAGGTTGCAGTTTCATCCAATCTGAGACATTTCACATCTCAAATCCCACATGGACGAGAACATCGGTTTTGTATATGGTAATCTACCAACATGAGTTCAGTAATATGTTGCTGTTTCATCCAATCTGACATATTTCACACCTCAAACCTCACCTGGACGAGAACATCGGGTATGTATATTGTAATCTTGCAATATGAATTCAGTAATAGGTTGCAGTTCACCCAATCTGATATATTTCACACCTCAAATCCCACATGGACGAGAACATCGGGTCTGCATATGGTAATCTTGCAACATGAGTTCAGGAATAGGTTGGAGTTTCATCTAATCTGAAATATTTCACACCTCAAATCCCACCTGGACGAGAACATCGGGTCTGTATATGGTAATCTTGTAACCTGAGTTCAGTAATAGGTTGCAGTTTCATCCAATCTGATATATTTCACAGCTCAAACCTCACCTGGGCGAGAACATCGGGTATGTATATGGTAATCCTGCAACATGAGTTCAGTAATAGGTTGGAGTTTCATCGAATCTGATATATTTCACACCTCAAATCCCACATGGACGATAACCCCTGGTCTGTATATGGTAATCTTGCAATCTGAGTTCAGTAATAAGTTCCAGTTTCATCCAATCTGATATATTTCACACATGAAATCTCACCTGGACGAGAACATCGGGTATGTATATGGTAACCCTGCAACATGAGTTCAGTAATAGGTTGCAGTTTCATCCAATCTGATATATTTCACACCTCAAACCTCACCTGGACAAGAACATCAAGTCTGTATATGGTAATCTTGCAACATGAGTTCAGTAATAGGTTGTAGTTTCATCCAATATGATATATTTCACACCTCAAACCTCACCTGGACGAGAACATCGGGTATGTATATGGTAATCCTGCAACATGAGTTCAGTAATAGGTTGCAGTTTCATCCAATCTGATATATTTCACACTTCAAACCTCACCTGGACGAGAACATCAGGTCTGTATATGGTAATCTTGCAACATGAGTTCAGGAATAGGTTGAAGTTTCAGCCAATATGATATCTTTCACTTCTCAAACCTCACCTGGACGAGAACATCGTGTCTGTATATGGTAATCTTGCAACCTGAGTTCCGTAATAGGTTGCAGTTTCATCCAATCTGATATATTTCACACCTCAAACTTCACTTGGACGAAAACATCGGGTATGTATATGATAATTTTGCAAAATGACTTTAGTAATAGGTTGCAGTTTCATCCAATCTGATATATTTCACATCTCAAATCCCACCTGAACGAGAACATCGGGTCTGTATATGGTAATCTTGCTACATGAGTTCAGTAACAGGTTGCAGTTTCATCCAATCTGAGACATTTCACACCTCAAACCTCACCTGGACGAGAACATCGGTTTTGTATATGGTAATCTACCAACATGAGTTCAGTAATAGGTTGCAGTTTCATCGAATCTGATATATTTCACACCTCAAATCCCACATTGACGAGAACCCCTGGTCTGTATATGGTAATCTTGCAATCTGAGTTCAGTAATAGGTTGCAGTTTCATCCAATCTGATATATTTCACACCTGAAATCTCACCTGGACGAGAACATCGGGTATGTATATGGTAACCCTGCAACATGAGTTCAGTAATAGGTTGCAGTTTCATCTAATCTGATATATTTCACACCTCAAACCTCACCTGGACAAGAACATCAAGTCTGTATATGGTAATCTTGCATCATGAGTTCAGTAATAGGTTGCAGTTTCAGCCAATCTGATTTACTTCATATCTCAAACCTCACCTGGACGAGAACATCGTGTCTGTATATGGTAATCTTGCAACCTGAGTTCCGTAATAGGTTGCAGTTTCATCCAATCTGATATATTTCACACTTGAAACCTCACCTGGACGAGAACATCAGGTCTGTATATGGTAATCTTGAAACATGAGTTCAGTAATAGGTTGAAGTTTCATCCAATCTGATATATTTCACATCTCAAACCTCACCTGGACGAGAACATCGTGTATGTATATGGTAATCTTGCAACCTGAGTTCCGTAATAGGTTGCAGTTTCATCCAATCTGATATATTTCACACCTCAAACCTCAGTTGGACGAAAAACATCGGGTATGTATATGATAATCTTGCAACATGACTTTAGTAATAGGTTGCAGTTTCATCCAATCTGATATATTTCACACCTCAAATCCCACCTGGACGAGAACATCGGGTCTGTATATGGTAATCTTGCTACATGAGTTCATTAACAGGATGCAGTTTCATCCAATCTGAGACATTTCATATCTCAAATCCCACATGGACGAGAACATCGGTTTTGTATATGGTAATCTACCAACATGAGTTCAGTAATAGGTTGCAGTTTCATCCAATCTGATATATTTCACACCTCAAACCTCACCTGGACGAGAACATCGGGTAAGTATATCGTAATCTTGCAACATGAATTCAGTAATAGGTTGCAGTTCACCCAATCTGATATATTTCACACCTCAAATCCCACATGGACGAGAACATCGGGTCTGCATATGGTAATCTTGCAACATGAGTTCAGGAATAGGTTGGAGTTTCATCCAATCTGAAATATTTCACACCTCAAATCCCACCTGGACGAGAACATCGGGTCTGTATATGGTAATCTTGTAACCCGAGTTCAGTAATAGGTTGCAGTTTCATCCAATATTTCACACCTCAAACCTCACCTGGACGAGAACATCGGGTATGTATATGGTAATCCTGCAACATGATTTCAGTAATAGGTTGGAGTTTCATCGAATCTGATATATTTCACACCTCAAATCCCACATGGACGAGAACCCCTAGTCTGTATAAGGTAATCTTGCAATCTGATATATTTCACACCTGAAATCTCACCTGCACGAGAACATCGGGTATGTATATGGTAACCCTGCAACATGAGTTCAGTAATAGGTTGCAGTTTCATCTAATATGATATATTTCACACCTCAAACCTCACCTGGACAAGAACATCAAGTCTATATATGGTAATCTTGCATCATGAGTTCCGTAATAGGTTGCAGTTTCATCCGATCTGAAATATTTCACACCTCAAACCTCACCTGGACGAGAACATCGGGTATGTATATGGTAATCCTGCAACATGAGTTCAGTAATAGGTTGCAGTTTCATCCAATCTGATATATTTCACACTTGAAACCTCACCTGGACGAGAACATCAGGTATGTATATGGTAATCTTGAAACATGAGTTCAGTAATTGGTTGAAGTTTCATCCAATCTGATATACTTCATATCTCAAACCTCACCTGGACGAGAACATCGTGTCTGTATATGGTAATCTTTCAACCTGAGTTCCGTAATAGGTTGCAGTTTCATCCAATCTGATATATTTCACACCTCAAACCTCATTTGGACGAAAATATCGGGTATGTATATGATAATCTTGCAACATGACTTTAGTAATAGGTTGCAGTTTTATCCAATCTGATATATTTCATACCTCAAATCCCACCTGGACGAGAACATCGGGTCTGTATATGGTAATCTTGCTACATGAGTTCAGTAACAGGTTGCAGTTTCATCCAATCTGAGACATTTCACATCTCAAATCCCACATGGACGAGAACATCGGTTTTGTATATGGTAATCTACCAACATGAGTTCAGTAATAGGTTGCAGTTTCATCCAGTCTGATATATTTCACACCTAAAATCCCACATGGACGAGAACATCGGGTCTGCATATGGTAAACTTGTAACCTGAGTTCAGTAATAGGTTGCAGTTTCATCCAATCTGATATATTTCACACCTCAAACCTCACCTGGACGAGAACATCGGGTATTTATATGGTAATCCTGCAACATGAGTTCAGTAATAGGTTGAAGTTTCATCTAATCTGATATATTTCACACCTCAAATACCACATGGACGAGAACCCTGGTCTATATATGGTAATCTTGCAACCTGAGTTCAGTAATAGGTTGCAGTTTCATCCAAATCTGATATATTTCACACCTGAAATATCACCTGGATGAGAACATCGGGTATGTATGTGGTAATCCTGCAACATGAGTTCAATAATAGGTTGCAGTTTCATCCAATCTGATATATTTCACACCTCAAACCTCACCTGGACAAGAACATCAAGTCTGTATATGATAATCTTGCAACATGAGTTTAGTAATAGGTTGCAGTTTCATCCAATCTGATATATTTCACACCTCAAACCTCACCTGGACGAGAACATCGGGTATGTATATAGTAATCTTGCAACATGAATTCAGTAATAAGTTGCAGTTTCATCCAATCTGATACATTTCACACCTCAAATCCCACATGGACGAGAACATTGGGTTTGCATATGGTAATCTTGCAACATGAGTTTAGGAATAGGTTGGAGTTTCATCCAATTTGAAATATTTCACACCTCAAATCCCATCTGGACGAGAACATCGGGTTTGTATATGGTAACCTTGTAACCTGAGTTCAGTAATAGGTTGCAGTTTCATCCAATCTGATATATTTCACACCTCAAACCTCACCTGGACGAGAACATCGGGTATGTATATGGTAATCTTGCAACATGAATTCAGTAAAAAGTTGCAGTTTCATCCAATCTGATATATTTCACACCTCAAATCCCACATGGCTGAGAACATTGGGTTTGCATATGGTAATCTTGCAACATGAGTTCAGGAATAGGTTGGAGTTTCATCCAATTTGAAATATTTCACACCTCAAATCCCACCTGGACGAGAACATCGGGTTTGTATATGGTAATCTTGTAACCTGATTTCAGTAATAGGTTGCAGTTTCATCCAATCTGATATATTTCACACCTCAAACCTCACCTGTACGAGAACATCGGGTATGTATATGGTAATCATGCAACATGAGTTCAGTAATAGGTTCTACTTTCATCCAATCAGATATATTTCACACCTCAAACCTCACCAGAACGAGAATATCAGGTCTGTATATGGTAATTTTGCAACATGTGTTCAGTAATAGGTTGCAGTTTCATCCAATCTGATATATTTCACACCTCAAATCCCACCTGAACGAGAAAATCGGGCATGTATATGGTAATCTTGCAACCTGAGCTCAGTAATAGGTTGCAGTTTCATCCAATCTGAGACATTTCACATCTTAAATCCCACATGGACGAGAACATCAGTTTTGTATATGGTAATCTACCAACATGAGTTCAGTAATAGGTTGCAGTTTCATCCAATCTGATATATTTCACACCTCAAATCCCACATGGACGAGAACATCTGGTATGTATATGGTAATCTTGCAACAAGAATTCAGTAATAGGTTGCAGTTCACCCAATCTGATATATTTCACACCTCAAATCCCACCTGGACGAGAACATCCGGTCTGTATATGGTAATCTTGCTACATGAGTTCAGTAACAGGTTGCAGTTTCATCCAATCTGAGACATTTCACATCTCAAATCCCACATGGACGAGAACGTCGGTTATGTATATGGTAATCTACCAACATGAGTTCAGTAATAGGTTGCAGTTTCATCCAATCTGATATATTACACACCTCAAACCTCACCTGGAAGAGAACATAGGGTATGTATATGGTAATCTTGCAACATGAATTCAGTAATAGGTTGCAGTTCACCCAATCTGATATATTTCACACCTCAAATCCCACCTGGACGAGAACATCGGGTCTGTATATGGTAATCTTGCTACATGAGTTCAGGAATAGGTTGGAGTTTCATCCAATTTGAAATATTTCACACCTCAAATCCCACCTGGACGAGAACATCGGGTTTTTATATGGTAATCTTGTAATCTGATTTCAGTAATAGGTTGCAGTTTCATCCAATCTGATATATTTCACACCTCAAACCTCACCTGTACGAGAACATCGGGTATGTATATGGTAATCATGCAACATGAGTTCAGTAATAGGTTCTACTTTCATCCAATCAGATATATTTCACACCTCAAACCTCACCAGAACGAGAATATCAGGTCTGTATATGGTAATTTTGCAACATGTGTTCAGTAATAGGTTGCAGTTTCATCCAATCTGATATATTTCACACCTCAAATCCCACCTGAACGAGAAAATCGGGCCTGTATATGGTAATCTTGCAACCTGAGCTCAGTAATAGGTTGCAGATTCATCCAATCTGAGACATTTCATATCTTAAATCCCACATGGACGAGAACATCAGTTTTGTATATGGTAATCTACCAACATGAGTTCAGTAATAGGTTGCAGTTTCATCCAATCTGATATATTTCACACCTCAAATCCCACATGGACGAGAACATCTGGTATGTATATGGTAATCTTGCTACATGAGTTCAGTAACAGGTTGCAGTTTCATCCAATCTGAGACATTTCACATCTCAAATCCCACATGGACGAGAACGTCGGTTATGTATATGGTAATCTACCAACATGAGTTCAGTAATAGGTTGCAGTTTCATCCAATCTGATATATTACACACCTCAAACCTCACCTGGACGAGAACATAGGGTATGTATATGGTAATCTTGCAACATGAATTCAGTAATAGGTTGCAGTTCACCCAATCTGATATATTTCACACCTCAAATCCCACCTGGACGAGAACATCGGGTCTGTATATGGTAATCTTGCTACATGAGTTCAGTAACAGGTTGCAGTTTCATCCAATCTAAGACATTTCACATCTCAAATCCAACATGGACGAGAACATCGGTTTTGTATATGGTAATCTACCAACATGAGTTCAGTAATAGGTTGCAATTTCATCCAATCTGATATATTTCACACCTCAAACCTCACCTGGACGAGAACATCGGGTATGTATATGGTAATCTTGCAACATGAATTCAGTAATAGGTTGCAGTTCACCCAATCTGATATATTTCACACCTCAAATCCCACCTGGACGAGAAAATCGGGTCTGTATATGGTAATCTTGCTACATGAGTTCAGTAACAGGTTGCAGTTTCATCCAATCTGAGACATTTCACATCTCAAATCCCACATGGACGAGAACATCGGTTTTGTATATGGTAATCTACCAACATGAGTTCAGTAATAGGTTGCAATTTCATCCAATCTGATATATTTCACACCTCAAACCTCACCTGGACGAGAACATCGGGTCTGCATATGGTAATCTTGCAACATGAGTTCAGGATTAGGTTGGAGTTTCATCCAAATCTGATATATTTCACACCTGAAATATCACCTGGACGAGAACATCGGGTATGTATATGGTAATCCTGCAACATGAGTTCAGTAATAGGTTGCAGTTTCATCCAATCTGATATATTTCACACCTCAAACCTCACCTGGACAAGAACATCAAGTCTGTATATGATAATCTTGCAACATGAGTTTAGTAATAGGTTGCAGTTTCATCCAATCTGATATATTTCACACCTCAAACCTCACCTGGACGAGAACATCGGGTATGTATATAGTAATCTTGCAACATGAATTCAGTAATAAGTTGCAGTTTCATCCAATCTGATACATTTCACACCTCAAATCCCACATGGACGAGAACATTGGGTTTGTATATGGTAATCTTGCAACATGAGTTCAGGAATAGGTTGGAGTTTCATCCAATTTGAAATATTTCACACCTCAAATCCCACCTGGACGAGAACATCGGGTTTGTATATGGTAACCTTGTAACCTGAGTTCAGTAATAGGTTGCAGTTTCATCCAATCTGATATATTTCACACCTCAAACCTCACCTGGACGAGAACATCGGGTCTGTATATGGTAATCTTGCAACATGAGTTCAGTAATAGGTTAGAGTTTCATCCAATCTAATATATTTCACACATGAAATCTCACCTGGACGAGAACATCGGGTATGTATATGGTAATCCTGCAACATGAGTTCAGTAATAGGTTGCAGTTTCATCCAATCTGAGACATTTCACATCTCAAATCCCACATGGACGAGAACATCGGTTTTGTATATGGTAATCTACCAACATGAGTTCAGTAATAGGTTGCAATTTCATCCAATCTGATATATTTCACACCTCAAACCTCACCTGGACGAGAACATCGGGTATGTATATGGTAATCTTGCAACATGAATTCAGTAATAGGTTGCAGTTCACCCAATCTGATATATTTCACACCTCAATTCCCACATAGACGAGAACATCGGGTCTGCATATGGTAATCTTGCAACATGAGTTCAGGATTAGGTTGGAGTTTCATCCAATCTGAAATATTTCACACCTCAAATCCCACCTGGACGAGAACATCGGGTCTGTATATGGTAATCTTGTAACCTGAGTTCAGTAATAGGTTGCAGTTTCATCCAATCTGATATATTTCATACCTCAAACCTCACCTGGACGAGAACATCGGGTATGTATATGGTAATCTTGCAACATGAATTCAGTAATAGGTTGCAGTTCACCCAATCTGATATATTTCACACCTCAATTCCCACATAGACGAGAACATCGGGTCTGCATATGGTAATCTTGCAACATGAGTTCAGGAATAGGTTGGAGTTTCATCCAATCTGAAATATTTCACACCTCAAATCCCACCTGGACGAGAACATCGGGTCTGTATATGGTAATATTGTAACATGAGTTCAGTAATAGGTTGCAGTTTCATCCAATCTGATATATTTCACACCTCAAACCTCACCTGGACGAGAACATCGGGTATGTATATGGTAATCCTGCAACATGAGTTCAGTAATAGGTTAGAGTTTCATCCAATCTGATATATTTCACACCTCAAATCCCACATGGACGAGAACCCCTAGTCTGTATATGGTAATCTTGCAACCTGAGTTCAGTAATAGGTTGCAGTTTCATCCAATCTGATATATTTCACACATGAAATCTCACCTGCACGAGAACATCGGGTATGTATATGGTAATCCTGCAACATGAGTTCAGTAATAGGTTGCAGTTTCATCCAATATGATATATTTCACACCTCAAACCTCACCTGGACGAGAACATCGGGTATGAATATGGTAATCCTGCAACATGAGTTCAGTAATAGGTTGCAGTTTCATCCAATCTGATATATTTCATACTTCAAACCTCAGCTGGACGAGAACATCATGTCTTTATATGTTAATCTTGCAACCTGAGTTCCGTAATAGGTTGCAGTTTCATCCAATCTGATATATTTCACACATGAAATCTCACCTGGACGAGAATATCGGGTATGTATATGGTAATCCTGCAACATGAGTTCAGTAATAGGTTGCAGTTTCATCCAATCTGATATATTTCACACCTCAAACCTCACCTGGACAAGAACATCAAGTTTGTATATGGTAATCTTGCAACATGAGTTCAGTAATAGGTTGCAGTTTCATCCAATCTGATATATTTCACACCTCAAACCTCACCTGGACGAGAACATCGGGTATGAATATGGTAATCCTGCAACATGAGTTCAGTAATAGGTTGCAGTTTCATCCAATCTGATATATTTCATACTTCAAACCTCAGCTGGACGAGAACATCATGTCTGTATATGGTAATCTTGCAACCTGAGTTCCGTAATAGGTTGCAGTTTCATCCAATCTGATATATTTCACACATGAAATCTCACTTGGACGAGAACATCGGGTATGTATATGGTAATCTTGCAACATGAGTTCAGTAATAAGTTGAAGTTTCATCCAATCTGATATACTTCAGTACTAAAACCTCAGCTGGACGAGAACATCGTGTTTGTATATGGTAATCTTGCAACCTGAGTTCCGTAATAGGTTGCAGTTTCAGCCAATCTGATATATTTCACACCTCAAACCTCACTTGGACGAAAACATCGGGTATGTATATGATAATCTTGCAACATGACTTTAGTAATAGGTTGCAGTTTCATCCAATCTGATATATTTCACACCTCAAATCTCACCTGGACGAGAACATCGGGTTTGTATATGGTAATCTTGCAACATGAGTTCATTAATAGGTTGCAGTTTCATCCAATCTGAGACATTTCACATCTCAAATCCCACATGGACGAGAACGTCGGTTTTGTATATGGTAATCTACCAACATGAGTTCAGTAATAGGTTCTACTTTCATTCAATCTGATATATTTCACACCTCAAACCTCACCAGAACGAGAATATCAGGTCTGTATATGGTAATCCTGCAACATGAGTTCAGTAATAGGTTGCAGTTTCATCCAATCTGATATATTTCACACCTCAAACCTCACCTGGACGAGAACATCGGGTATGTATATGGTAATCTTGCAACATGAGTTCAGTAATAGGTTAGAGTTTCATCCAATCTGATATATTTCACACCTAAAATCCCACATGGACGAGAACCCCTGGTCTGTATATGGTAATCTTGCAACCTGAGTTCAGTAATAGGTTGCAGTTTCATCCAATCTGATATATTTCACACATGAAATCTCACCTGGACGAGAACATCGGGTATGTATATGGTAATCCTGCAACATGAGTTCAGTAATAGGTTGCAGTTTCATCCAATCTGATATATTTCACACCTCAAACCTCACCTGGACAAGAACATCAAGTTTGTATATGGTAATCTTGCAACATGATTTCAGTAATAGGTTGCAGTTTCATCCAATCTGATATATTTCACACCTCAAACCTCACCTGGACGAGAACATCGGGTATGAATATGGTAATCCTGCAACATGAGTTCAGTAATAGGTTGCAGTTTCATCCAATCTGATATATTTCATACTTCAAACCTCAGCTGGACGAGAACATCAGGTCTGTATATGGTAAACTTGCAACATGAGTTCAGTAATACGTTGAAGTTTCATCCAATCTGATATACTTCACAACTCAAACCTCAGCTGGACGAGAACATCGTGTTTGTATATGGTAATCTTGCAACCTGAGTTCCGTAATAGGTTGCAGTTTCATCCAATATGATATATTTCACACCTCAAACCTCACTTGGACGAAAACATCGGGTATGTATATGATAATCTTGCAACATGACTTTAGTAATAGGTTGCAGTTTCATCCAATCTGATATATTTCACACCTCAAATCCAACCTGGACGAGAACATCGGGTTTGTATATGGTAATCTTGCAACATGAGTTCATTAATAGGTTGCAGTTTCATCCAATCTGAGACATTTCACATCTCAAATCCCACATGGACGAGAACATCGGTTTTGTATATGGTAATCTACCAACATGAGTTCAGTAATAGGTTCTACTTTCATTAAATCTGATATATTTCACACCTCAAATCTCACCAGAACGAGAATATCAGGTCTGTATATGGTAATCTTGCAACATGATTTCAGTAATAGGTTGCAGTTTCATCCAATCTGATATATTTCACACCTCAAATCCCACCTGAACGAGAAAATCGGGTCTGTATATGGTAATCTTGCAACCTGAGCTCAGTAATAGGTTGCAGTTTCATCCAATCTGAGACATTTCACATCTTAAATCCCATATGGACGAGAACATCAGTTTTGTATATGGTAATCTACCAACATGAGTTCAGTAATAGGTTGCAGTTTCATCCAAT
>NC_039368.1:98827262-98868757 GCF_003573695.1 Papaver somniferum
TGGACGAGAACATCGGGTATGTATATGGTAATCTTGCAACATGAGTTCAGTAATAAGTTGAAGTTTCATCCAATCTGATATACTTCAGTACTAAAACCTCAGCTGGACGAGAACATCGTGTTTGTATATGGTAATCTTGCAACCTGAGTTCCGTAATAGGTTGCAGTTTCAGCCAATCTGATATATTTCACACCTCAAACCTCACTTGGACGAAAACATCGGGTATGTATATGATAATCTTGCAACATGACTTTAGTAATAGGTTGCAGTTTCATCCAATCTGATATATTTCACACCTCAAATCCCACCTGCACGAGAACATCGAGTCTGTATATGGTAATCTTGCTACATGAGTTCAGTAACAGGTTGCAGTTTCATCTAATCTGAGACATTTCACATCTCAAATACCACATGGACGAGAACATCAGTTTTGTATATGGTAATCTACCAACATGAGTTCAGTAATAGGTTGCAGTTTCATCCAATCTGATATATTTCACACCTCAAACCTCACCCGGACGAGAAAATCGGGTATGTATATGGTAATATTGCAACGTGAATTCAGTAATAGGTTGCAATTTATCGAATCTTATATATTTCACACCTCAAATCCCACATGGACGAGAACATCGGGTCTGCATATGGTAATCTTGCAACATGAGTTCAGGAATAGGTTGGAGTTTCATCTAATCTGAAATATTTCACACCTCAAATCCCACCTGGACGAGAACATCGGGTCTGTATATGGTAATCTTGTAACCTGAGTTCAGTAATAGGTTGCAGTTTCATCCAATCTGATATATTTCACAGCTCAAACCTCACCTGGGCGAGAACATCGGGTATGTATATGGTAATCCTGCAACATGAGTTCAGTAATAGGTTGGAGTTTCATCGAATCTGATATATTTCACACCTCAAATCCCACATGGACGATAACCCCTGGTCTGTATATGGTAATCTTGCAATCTGAGTTCAGTAATAAGTTCCAGTTTCATCCAATCTGATATATTTCACACATGAAATCTCACCTGGACGAGAACATCGGGTATGTATATGGTAACCCTACAACATGAGTTCAGTAATAGGTTGCAGTTTCATCCAATCTGATATATTTCACACCTTAAACCTCACCTGGACAAGAACATCAAGTCTGTATATGGTAATCTTGCAACATGAGTTCAGTAATAGGTTGTAGTTTCATCCAATATGATATATTTCACACCTCAAAGCTCACCTGGACGAGAAAATCGGGTATGTATATGGTAATCCTGCAACATGAGTTCAGTAATAGGTTGCAGTTTCATCCAATTTGATATATTTCACACCTCAAACCTCACCTGGACGAGAACATCAGGTCTGTATATGGTAATCTTGCAACATGAGTTCAGTAATAGGTTGAAGTTTCATCCAATCTGATATATTTCACATCTCAAACCTAACCTGGATGAGAACATCGTGTCTGTATATGGTAATCTTGCAACCTGAGTTCCGTAATAGGTTGCAGTTTCATCCAATCTGATATATTTCACACCTCAAACCTCACCTGGACAAAAACATCGGGTATGTATATGGTAATATTGCAACATGACTTTAGTAATAGGTTGCAGTTTCATCCAATCTGATATATTTCACACCTTAAATCCCACCTGGACGAGAACATCGGGTATGTATATGGTAATCTTTCTACATGAGTTCAGTAACAGGTTGCAGTTTCATCCAATCTGAGACATTTCACATCTCAAATCCCACATGGACGAGAACATCGGTTTTGTATATGGTAATCTACCAACATGAGTTCAGTAATATGTTGCTGTTTCATCCAATCTGACATATTTCACACCTCAAACCTCACCTGGACGAGAACATCGGGTATGTATATTGTAATCTTGCAATATGAATTCAGTAATAGGTTGCAGTTCACCCAATCTGATATATTTCACACCTCAAATCCCACATAGACGAGAACATCGGGTCTGCATATGGTAATCTTGCAACATGAGTTCAGGAATAGGTTGGAGTTTCATCCAATCTGAAATATTTCACACCTCAAATCCCACCTGGACGAGAACATCGGGTCTGTATATGGTAATATTGTAACCTGAGTTCAGTAATAGGTTGCAGTTTCATCCAATCTGATATATTTCACACCTCAAACCTCACCTGGACGAGAACATCGGGTATATATATGGTAATCCTGCAACATGAGTTCAGTAATAGGTTAGAGTTTCATCCAATCTGATATATTTCACACCTCAAATCCCACATGGACGAGAACCCCTAGTCTGTATATGGTAATCTTGCAACCTGAGTTCAGTAATAGGTTGCAGTTTCATCTAATCTGATATATTTCACACATGAAATCTCACCTGGACGAGAACATCGGGTATGTATATGGTAATCCTGCAACATGAGTTCAGTAATAGGTTGCAGTTTCATCCAATATGATATATTTCACACCTCAAACCTCACCTGGACGAGAACATCGGGTATGAATATGGTAATCCTGCAACATGAGTTCAGTAATAGGTTGCAGTTTCATCCAATCTGATATATTTCATACTTCAAACCTCAGCTGGACGAGAACATCATGTCTTTATATGTTAATCTTGCAACCTGAGTTCCGTAATAGGTTGCAGTTTCATCCAATCTGATATATTTCACACATGAAATCTCACCTGGACGAGAATATCGGGTATGTATATGGTAATCCTGCAACATGAGTTCAGTAATAGGTTGCAGTTTCATCCAATCTGATATATTTCACACCTCAAACCTCACCTGGACAAGAACATCAAGTTTGTATATGGTAATCTTGCAACATGAGTTCAGTAATAGGTTGCAGTTTCATCCAATCTGATATATTTCACACCTCAAACCTCACCTGGACGAGAACATCGGGTATGAATATGGTAATCCTGCAACATGAGTTCAGTAATAGGTTGCAGTTTCATCCAATCTGATATATTTCATACTTCAAACCTCAGCTGGACGAGAACATCATGTCTGTATATGGTAATCTTGCAACCTGAGTTCCGTAATAGGTTGCAGTTTCATCCAATCTGATATATTTCACACATGAAATCTCACTTGGACGAGAACATCGGGTATGTATATGGTAATCTTGCAACATGAGTTCAGTAATAAGTTGAAGTTTCATCCAATCTGATATACTTCAGTACTAAAACCTCAGCTGGACGAGAACATCGTGTTTGTATATGGTAATCTTGCAACCTGAGTTCCGTAATAGGTTGCAGTTTCAGCCAATCTGATATATTTCACACCTCAAACCTCACTTGGACGAAAACATCGGGTATGTATATGATAATCTTGCAACATGACTTTAGTAATAGGTTGCAGTTTCATCCAATCTGATATATTTCACACCTCAAATCCCACCTGGACGAGAACATCGGGTTTGTATATGGTAATCTTGCAACATGAGTTCATTAATAGGTTGCAGTTTCATCCAATCTGAGACATTTCACATCTCAAATCCCACATGGACGAGAACATCGGTTTTGTATATGGTAATCTACCAACATGAGTTCAGTAATAGGTTCTACTTTCATTAAATCTGATATATTTCACACCTCAAATCTCACCAGAACGAGAATATCAGGTCTGTATATGGTAATCTTGCAACATGATTTCAGTAATAGGTTGCAGTTTCATCCAATCTGATATATTTCACACCTCAAATCCCACCTGAACGAGAAAATCGGGTCTGTATATGGTAATCTTGCAACCTGAGCTCAGTAATAGGTTGCAGTTTCATCCAATCTGAGACATTTCACATCTTAAATCCCATATGGACGAGAACATCAGTTTTGTATATGGTAATCTACCAACATGAGTTCAGTAATAGGTTGCAGTTTCATCCAATATGATATATTTTACACCTCAAATCCCACATGGACGAGAACATCTGGTATGTATATGGTAATCTTGCAATATGAATTCAGTAATAGGTTGCAGTTCACCCAATCTGATATATTTCACACCTCAAATCCCACCTGGACGAGAACATCCGGTCTGTATATGGTAATCTTGCTACAAGAGTTCAGTAACAGGTTGCAGTTTCATCCAATCTGAGACATTTCACATATCAAATCCCACATGGACGAGAACATCGGTTATGTATATGGTAATCTACCAACATGAGTTTAGTAATAGGTTGCAGTTTCATCCAATCTGATATATTACACACCTCAAACCTCACCTGGACGAGAACATAGGGTATGTATATGGTAATCTTGCAACATGAATTCAGTAATAGGTTGCAGTTCACCCAATCTGATATATTTCACACCTCAAATCCCACCTGGACGAGAACATCGGGTCTGTATATGGTAATCTTGCTACATGAGTTCAGTAACAGGTTGCAGTTTCATCCAATCTAAGACATTTCACATCTCAAATCCAACATGGACGAGAACATCGGTTTTGTATATGGTAATCTACCAACATGAGTTCAGTAATAGGTTGCAATTTCATCCAATCTGATATATTTCACACCTCAAACCTCACCTGGACGAGAACATCGGGTATGTATATGGTAATCTTGCAACATGAATTCAGTAATAGGTTGCAGTTCACCCAATCTGATATATTTCACACCTCAATTCCCACATAGACGAGAACATCGGGTCTGCATATGGTAATCTTGCAACATGAGTTCAGGAATAGGTTGGAGTTTCATCCAATCTGAAATATTTCACACCTCAAATCCCACCTGGACGAGAACATCGGGTCTGTATATGGTAATATTGTAACCTGAGTTCAGTAATAGGTTGCAGTTTCATCCAATCTGATATATTTCACACCTCAAACCTCACCTGGACGAGAACATCGGGTATATATATGGTAATCCTGCAACATGAGTTCAGTAATAGGTTAGAGTTTCATCCAATCTGATATATTTCACACCTCAAATCCCACATGGACGAGAACCCCTAGTCTGTATATGGTAATCTTGCAACCTGAGTTCAGTAATAGGTTGCAGTTTCATCTAATCTGATATATTTCACACATGAAATCTCACCTGGACGAGAACATCGGGTATGTATATGGTAATCCTGCAACATGAGTTCAGTAATAGGTTGCAGTTTCATCCAATATGATATATTTCACACCTCAAACCTCACCTGGACGAGAACATCGGGTATGAATATGGTAATCCTGCAACATGAGTTCAGTAATAGGTTGCAGTTTCATCCAATCTGATATATTTCATACTTCAAACCTCAGCTGGACGAGAACATCATGTCTTTATATGTTAATCTTGCAACCTGAGTTCCGTAATAGGTTGCAGTTTCATCCAATCTGATATATTTCACACATGAAATCTCACCTGGACGAGAATATCGGGTATGTATATGGTAATCCTGCAACATGAGTTCAGTAATAGGTTGCAGTTTCATCCAATCTGATATATTTCACACCTCAAACCTCACCTGGACAAGAACATCAAGTTTGTATATGGTAATCTTGCAACATGAGTTCAGTAATAGGTTGCAGTTTCATCCAATCTGATATATTTCACACCTCAAACCTCACCTGGACGAGAACATCGGGTATGAATATGGTAATCCTGCAACATGAGTTCAGTAATAGGTTGCAGTTTCATCCAATCTGATATATTTCATACTTCAAACCTCAGCTGGACGAGAACATCATGTCTGTATATGGTAATCTTGCAACCTGAGTTCCGTAATAGGTTGCAGTTTCATCCAATCTGATATATTTCACACATGAAATCTCACCTGGACGAGAACATCGGGTATGTATATGGTAATCTTGCAACATGAGTTCAGTAATAAGTTGAAGTTTCATCCAATCTGATATACTTCAGTACTAAAACCTCAGCTGGACGAGAACATCGTGTTTGTATATGGTAATCTTGCAACCTGAGTTCCGTAATAGGTTGCAGTTTCAGCCAATCTGATATATTTCACACCTCAAACCTCACTTGGACGAAAACATCGGGTATGTATATGATAATCTTGCAACATGACTTTAGTAATAGGTTGCAGTTTCATCCAATCTGATATATTTCACACCTCAAATCCCACCTGGACGAGAACATCGGGTTTGTATATGGTAATCTTGCAACATGAGTTCATTAATAGGTTGCAGTTTCATCCAATCTGAGACATTTCACATCTCAAATCCCACATGGACGAGAACATCGGTTTTGTATATGGTAATCTACCAACATGAGTTCAGTAATAGGTTCTACTTTCATTAAATCTGATATATTTCACACCTCAAATCTCACCAGAACGAGAATATCAGGTCTGTATATGGTAATCTTGCAACATGATTTCAGTAATAGGTTGCAGTTTCATCCAATCTGATATATTTCACACCTCAAATCCCACCTGAACGAGAAAATCGGGTCTGTATATGGTAATCTTGCAACCTGAGCTCAGTAATAGGTTGCAGTTTCATCCAATCTGAGACATTTCACATCTTAAATCCCATATGGACGAGAACATCAGTTTTGTATATGGTAATCTACCAACATGAGTTCAGTAATAGGTTGCAGTTTCATCCAATATGATATATTTTACACCTCAAATCCCACATGGACGAGAACATCTGGTATGTATATGGTAATCTTGCAATATGAATTCAGTAATAGGTTGCAGTTCACCCAATCTGATATATTTCACACCTCAAATCCCACCTGGACGAGAACATCCGGTCTGTATATGGTAATCTTGCTACAAGAGTTCAGTAACAGGTTGCAGTTTCATCCAATCTGAGACATTTCACATATCAAATCCCACATGGACGAGAACATCGGTTATGTATATGGTAATCTACCAACATGAGTTTAGTAATAGGTTGCAGTTTCATCCAATCTGATATATTACACACCTCAAACCTCACCTGGACGAGAACATAGGGTATGTATATGGTAATCATGCAACATGAATTCAGTAATAGGTTGCAGTTCACCCAATCTGATATATTTCACACCTCAAATCCCACCTGGACGAGAACATCGGGTCTGTATATGGTAATCTTGCTACATGAGTTCAGTAACAGGTTGCAGTTTCATCCAATCTAAGACATTTCACATCTCAAATCCAACATGGACGAGAACATCGGTTTTGTATATGGTAATCTACCAACATGAGTTCAGTAATAGGTTGCAATTTCATCCAATCTGATATATTTCACACCTCAAACCTCACCTGGACGAGAACATCGGGTATGTATATGGTAATCTTGCAACATGAATTCAGTAATAGGTTGCAGTTCACCCAATCTGATATATTTCACACCTCAATTCCCACATAGACGAGAACATCGGGTCTGCATATGGTAATCTTGCAACATGAGTTCAGGATTAGGTTGGAGTTTCATCCAATCTGAAATATTTCACACCTCAAATCCCACCTGGACGAGAACATCGGGTCTGTATATGGTAATCTTGTAACCTGAGTTCAGTAATAGGTTGCAGTTTCATCCAATCTGATATATTTCATACCTCAAACCTCACCTGGACGAGAACATCGGGTATGTATATGGTAATCTTGCAACATGAATTCAGTAATAGGTTGCAGTTCACCCAATCTGATATATTTCACACCTCAATTCCCACATAGACGAGAACATCGGGTCTGCATATGGTAATCTTGCAACATGAGTTCAGGAATAGGTTGGAGTTTCATCCAATCTGAAATATTTCACACCTCAAATCCCACCTGGACGAGAACATCGGGTCTGTATATGGTAATATTGTAACCTGAGTTCAGTAATAGGTTGCAGTTTCATCCAATCTGATATATTTCACACCTCAAACCTCACCTGGACGAGAACATCGGGTATATATATGGTAATCCTGCAACATGAGTTCAGTAATAGGTTAGAGTTTCATCCAATCTGATATATTTCACACCTCAAATCCCACATGGACGAGAACCCCTAGTCTGTATATGGTAATCTTGCAACCTGAGTTCAGTAATAGGTTGCAGTTTCATCTAATCTGATATATTTCACACATGAAATCTCACCTGGACGAGAACATCGGGTATGTATATGGTAATCCTGCAACATGAGTTCAGTAATAGGTTGCAGTTTCATCCAATATGATATATTTCACACCTCAAACCTCACCTGGACGAGAACATCGGGTATGAATATGGTAATCCTGCAACATGAGTTCAGTAATAGGTTGCAGTTTCATCCAATCTGATATATTTCATACTTCAAACCTCAGCTGGACGAGAACATCATGTCTTTATATGTTAATCTTGCAACCTGAGTTCCGTAATAGGTTGCAGTTTCATCCAATCTGATATATTTCACACATGAAATCTCACCTGGACGAGAATATCGGGTATGTATATGGTAATCCTGCAACATGAGTTCAGTAATAGGTTGCAGTTTCATCCAATCTGATATATTTCACACCTCAAACCTCACCTGGACAAGAACATCAAGTTTGTATATGGTAATCTTGCAACATGAGTTCAGTAATAGGTTGCAGTTTCATCCAATCTGATATATTTCACACCTCAAACCTCACCTGGACGAGAACATCGGGTATGAATATGGTAATCCTGCAACATGAGTTCAGTAATAGGTTGCAGTTTCATCCAATCTGATATATTTCATACTTCAAACCTCAGCTGGACGAGAACATCATGTCTGTATATGGTAATCTTGCAACCTGAGTTCCGTAATAGGTTGCAGTTTCATCCAATCTGATATATTTCACACATGAAATCTCACTTGGACGAGAACATCGGGTATGTATATGGTAATCTTGCAACATGAGTTCAGTAATAAGTTGAAGTTTCATCCAATCTGATATACTTCAGTACTAAAACCTCAGCTGGACGAGAACATCGTGTTTGTATATGGTAATCTTGCAACCTGAGTTCCGTAATAGGTTGCAGTTTCAGCCAATCTGATATATTTCACACCTCAAACCTCACTTGGACGAAAACATCGGGTATGTATATGATAATCTTGCAACATGACTTTAGTAATAGGTTGCAGTTTCATCCAATCTGATATATTTCACACCTCAAATCTCACCTGGACGAGAACATCGGGTTTGTATATGGTAATCTTGCAACATGAGTTCATTAATAGGTTGCAGTTTCATCCAATCTGAGACATTTCACATCTCAAATCCCACATGGACGAGAACGTCGGTTTTGTATATGGTAATCTACCAACATGAGTTCAGTAATAGGTTCTACTTTCATTCAATCTGATATATTTCACACCTCAAACCTCACCAGAACGAGAATATCAGGTCTGTATATGGTAATCCTGCAACATGAGTTCAGTAATAGGTTGCAGTTTCATCCAATCTGATATATTTCACACCTCAAACCTCACCTGGACGAGAACATCGGGTATGTATATGGTAATCTTGCAACATGAGTTCAGTAATAGGTTAGAGTTTCATCCAATCTGATATATTTCACACCTAAAATCCCACATGGACGAGAACCCCTGGTCTGTATATGGTAATCTTGCAACCTGAGTTCAGTAATAGGTTGCAGTTTCATCCAATCTGATATATTTCACACATGAAATCTCACCTGGACGAGAACATCGGGTATGTATATGGTAATCCTGCAACATGAGTTCAGTAATAGGTTGCAGTTTCATCCAATCTGATATATTTCACACCTCAAACCTCACCTGGACGAGAACATCGGGTATGTATATGGTAATCCTGCAACATGAGTTCAGTAATAGGTTAGAGTTTCATCCAATCTGATATATTTCACACCTCAAATCCCACATGGACGAGAACCCCTGGTCTGTATATGGTAATCTTGCAACCTGAGTTCCGTAATAGGTTGCAGTTTCATCCAATCTAATATATTTCACACATGAAATCTCACCTGGACGAGAACATCGGGTATGTATATGGTAATCCTGCAACATGAGTTCAGTAATAGGTTGCAGTTTCATCCAATCTGATATATTTCACACCTCAAACCTCACCTGGACAAGAACATCAAGTTTGTATATGGTAATCTTGCAACATGAGTTCAGTAATAGGTTGCAGTTTCATCCAATCTGATATATTTCACACCTCAAACCTCACCTGGACGAGAACATCGGGTATGAATATGGTAATCCTGCAACATGAGTTCAGTAATAGGTTGCAGTTTCATCCAATCTGATATATTTCATACTTCAAACCTCAGCTGGACGAGAACATCATGTCTTTATATGTTAATCTTGCAACCTGAGTTCCGTAATAGGTTGCAGTTTCATCCAATCTGATATATTTCACACATGAAATCTCACCTGGACGAGAATATCGGGTATGTATATGGTAATCCTGCAACATGAGTTCAGTAATAGGTTGCAGTTTCATCCAATCTGATATATTTCACACCTCAAACCTCACCTGGACAAGAACATCAAGTTTGTATATGGTAATCTTGCAACATGAGTTCAGTAATAGGTTGCAGTTTCATCCAATCTGATATATTTCACACCTCAAACCTCACCTGGACGAGAACATCGGGTATGAATATGGTAATCCTGCAACATGAGTTCAGTAATAGGTTGCAGTTTCATCCAATCTGATATATTTCATACTTCAAACCTCAGCTGGACGAGAACATCATGTCTGTATATGGTAATCTTGCAACCTGAGTTCCGTAATAGGTTGCAGTTTCATCCAATCTGATATATTTCACACATGAAATCTCACTTGGACGAGAACATCGGGTATGTATATGGTAATCTTGCAACATGAGTTCAGTAATAAGTTGAAGTTTCATCCAATCTGATATACTTCAGTACTAAAACCTCAGCTGGACGAGAACATCGTGTTTGTATATGGTAATCTTGCAACCTGAGTTCCGTAATAGGTTGCAGTTTCAGCCAATCTGATATATTTCACACCTCAAACCTCACTTGGACGAAAACATCGGGTATGTATATGATAATCTTGCAACATGACTTTAGTAATAGGTTGCAGTTTCATCCAATCTGATATATTTCACACCTCAAATCCCACCTGGACGAGAACATCGGGTTTGTATATGGTAATCTTGCAACATGAGTTCATTAATAGGTTGCAGTTTCATCCAATCTGAGACATTTCACATCTCAAATCCCACATGGACGAGAACATCGGTTTTGTATATGGTAATCTACCAACATGAGTTCAGTAATAGGTTCTACTTTCATTCAATCTGATATATTTCACACCTCAAACCTCACCAGAACGAGAATATCAGGTCTGTATATGGTAATCCTGCAACATGAGTTCAGTAATAGGTTGCAGTTTCATCCAATCTGATATATTTCACACCTCAAATCCCACCTGAACGAGAAAATCGGGTCTGTATATGGTAATCTTGCAACCTGAGCTCAGTAATAGGTTGCAGTTTCATCCAATCTGAGACATTTCACATCTTAAATCCCATATGGACGAGAACATCAGTTTTGTATATGGTAATCTACCAACATGAGTTCAGTAATAGGTTGCAGTTTCATCCAATCTGATATATTTCACACCTCAAATCCCACATGGACGAGAACATCTGGTATGTATATGGTAATCTTGCAACATGAATTCAGTAATAGGTTGCAGTTCACCCAATCTGATATATTTCACACCTCAAATCCCACATGGACGAGAACATCGGGTCTGCATATGGTAATCTTGCAACATGAGTTCAGGAATAGGTTGGAGTTTCATCCAATCTGAAATATTTCACACCTCAAATCCTACCTGGACGAGAACATCGGGTCTGTATATGGTAATCTTGTAACCTGAGTTCAGTAATAGGTTGCAGTTTCATCCAATCTGATATATTTCACACCTCAAACCTCACCTGGACGAGAACATCGGGTATGTATATGGTAATCCTGCAACATAAGTTTAGTAATAGGTTGCAGTTTCATCCAATCTGATATATTTCACACCTCAAACCTCACCAGAACGAGAACATCGGGTCTGTATATGGTAATCTTGCAACATGAGTTCAGTAATAGGTTGCAGTTTCATCCAATCTGATATATTTCACAACTCAAATCCCACCCGGACGAGAAAATCGGGTCTGTATATGGTAATCTTGCAACCTGAGCTAAGTAATAGGTTGCAGTTTTATCCAATCTGAGACATTTCACATCTTAAATCCCACTTGGACGAGAACATCGGTTTTGTATATGGTAATCTACCAACATGAGTTCAGTAATAGGTTGCAGTTTCATCCAATATGAAATATTTCACACCTCAAATCCCACCTGGACGAGAACATCGGGTATGTATATGGTAATCTTGTAACCTGAGTTCAGTAATAGGTTGCAGTTTCATCCAATCTGATATATTTCACACCTCAAACCTCACCTGGACGAGAACATCGGGTATGTATATGGTAATCCTACAACATGAATTCAGTAACAGGTTGCAGTTTCATCCAATCTGATATATTTCACACCTCAAACCTCACCAGAACGATACCATCGGGTATGTACATGGTAATCTTGCAACATGAGTTCAGTAATAGGTTGCAGTTTCATCCAATCTGATATATTTCACACCTCAAATCCCACCTGGACGAGAAAATCGGGTCTGTATATGGTAATCTTGCAACATTAGTTCAGTAACAGGTTGCAGTTTCATCCAATCTGAGATATTTCACATCTCAAATCCCACATGGACGAGAACATCGGGTATGTATTTGGTAATCCTGCAACATGAGTTCAGTAATAGGTTGCAGTTTCATCCAATCTGATATATTTCACATCTCAAACCTCACCTGGACAAGAACATCAAGTCTATATATGGTAATCTTGCAACATGAGTTCAGTAATAGGTTGAAGTTTCATCAAATCTGATATGTTTCACACCTCAAACCTCACCTGGACGAGAACATCAGGTATGTATATGGTAATCCTGCAACATGAGTTCATTAATAGGTTGCAGTTTCATCCAATCTGATATATTTCACACCTCAAACCTCACCTGGGCGACATCGGGTATGTATATGGTAATCTTGCAACATGACTTCAGTAATAGGTTGCAGTTTCATCCAATCTGATATATTTCACACCTCAAATCCCACCTGAACGAGAAAATCGGGTCTGTATATGGTAATCTTGCAACCTGAGCTCAGTAATAGGTTGCAGTTTTATCCAATCTGAGACATTTCACATCTTAAATCCCATATGGACGAGAACATCAGTTTTGTATATGGTAATCTGCCAACATGAGTTCAGTAATAGGTTGCAGTTTCATCCAATCTGATATATTTCACACCTCAAATCCCACATGGACGAGAACATCTGGTATGTATATGTTAATCTTGCAACATGAATTCAGTAATAGGTTGCAGTTCACCCAAACTGATATATTTAACACCTCAAATCCCACATGGACGAGAACATCGGATCTGCATATGGTAATCTTGCAACATGAGTTCAGGAATAGGTTGGAGTTTCATCCAATCTGAAATATTTCACACCTCAATACCACCTGGACGAGAACATCGGGTCTGTATATGGTAATCTTGTAACCTGAATTCAGTAATAGGTTGCAGTTTCATCCAATCTGATATATTTCACACCTCAAACCTCATCTGGACGAGAACATCGGGTATGTATATGGTAATCCTGCAACATGAGTTCAGTAATAGGTTAGAGTTTCATCCAATCTGATATATTTCACACCTCAAATCCCAAATGGACGAGAACCCCTGGTCTGTATATGGTAATGTTGCAACCTGAGTTCAGTAATAGGTTGCAGTTTCATCCAATCTGATATATTTCACACATGAAATCTCACCTGGACGAGAACATCGGGTATGTATATGGTAATCCTGCAACATGTTCAGTAATAGGTTGCAGTTTCATCCAATCTGATATATTTCACACCTCAAACCTCACTTGGACGAAAACATCGGGTATGTATATGATAGTCTTGCAACATGACTTTAGTAATAGGTTGCAGTTTCATCCAATCTGATATATTTCACACCTCAAATCCCACCTGGACGAGAACATCGGGTTTGTATATGGTAATCTTGCAACATGAGTTCAGTAATAGGTTGCAGTTTCATCCAATCTGATATATTTCACACCTCAAATCCCACATGGACGAGAAAATCTGGTATGTATATGGTAATCTTGCAACATGAATTCAATAATAGGTTGCAGTTCACCCAATCTGATATATTTCACACCTCAAATCCCACATGGACGAGAACATCGGGTCTGCATATGGTAATCTTGCAACATGAGTTCAGGAATAGGTTGGAGTTTCATCCAATCTGAAATATTTCACACCTCAAATCCCACCTGGACGAGAACATCGGGTCTGTATATGGTAATCTTGTAACCTGAGTTCAGTAATAGGTTGCAGTTTCATTCAATCTGATATATTTCACACCTCAAACCTCACCTGGAAGAGAACATCGGGTATGTATATGGTAATCCTGCAACATGAGTTTAGTAATAGGTTGCAGTTTTATCCAATCTGATATATTTCACACCTCAAACCTCACCAGAACGAGAACATCGGGTCTGTATATGGTAATTTTGCAACATGAGTTCAGTATTAGGTTGCAGTTTAATCCAATCTGATATATTTCACAACTCAAATCCCACCTGGACGAGAAAATCGGGTCTGTATATGGTAATCTTGCAACCTGAGCTCAGTAATAGGTTGCAGTTTTATCCAATATGTGACATTTCACATCTTAAATCCCACTTGGACGAGAACATCGGTTTTGTATATGGTAATCTACCAACATGAGTTCAGTAATAGGTTGCAGTTTCATCCAATATGAAATATTTCACACCTTAAATCCCACCTGGACGAGAACATCGGGTATGTATATGGTAATCTTGTAACCTGAGTTCAGTAATAGGTTGCAGTTTCATCCAATCTGATATATTTCACACCTCAAACCTCACCAGAACGAGACCATCGGGTCTGTACATGGTAATCTTGCAACATGAGTTCAGTAATAGGTTGCAGTTTCATCCAATCTGATATATTTCACACCTCAAATCCCACCTGGACGAGAAAATCGGGTCTGTATATGGTAATCTTGCAACATTAGTTCAGTAACAGGTTGCAGTTTCATCCAATCTGAGATATTTCACATCTCAAATCCCACATGGACGAGAACATCGGGTATGTATTTGGTAATCCTGCAACATGAGTTCAGTAATAGGTTGCAGTTTCATCCAATCTGATATATTTCACATCTCAAACCTCACCTGGACAAGATTATCAAGTCTATATATGGTAATCTTGCAACATGAATTCATTAATAGGTTGAAGTTTCATCCAATCTGATATGTTTCACACCTCAAACCTCACCTGGACGAGAACATCGGGTATGTATATGGTAATCCTGCAACATGAGTTCATTAATAGGTTGCAGTTTCATCCAATCTGATATATTTCACACCTCAAACCTCACCTGGGCGACATCGGGTCTGTATATGGTAATCTTGCAACATGAGTTCAGTAATAGGTTGCAGTTTCATCCAATCTGATATATTTCACACCTCAAATCCCACCTGAACGAGAAAATCGGGTCTGTATATGGTAATCTTGCAACCTGAGCTCAGTAATAGGTTGCAGTTTCATCCAATCTGAGACATTTCACATCTTAAATCCCATATGGACGAGAACATCGGATCTGCATATGGTAATCTTGCAACATGAGTTCAGGAATAGGTTGGAGTTTCATCCAATCTTAAATATTTCACACCTCAAATCCCACCTGGACGAGAACATAGGGTTTGTATATGGTAATCTTGTAACCTGAGTTCATTAATAGGTTGCAGTTTCATCCAATCTGATATATTTCACACCTCAAACCTCATCTGGACGAGAACATCGGGTATGTATATGGTAATCCTGCAACATGAGTTCAGTAATAGGTTAGAGTTTCATCCAATCTGATATATTTCACACCTCAAATCCCAAATGGACGAGAACCCCTGGTCTGTATATGGTAATCTTGTAACCTGAGTTCAGTAATAGGTTGCAGTTTCATCCAATATGATATATTTCACACATGAAATCTCACCTGGACGAGGACATCGGGTATGAATATGGTAATCCTGCAACATGAGTTCAGTAATAGGTTGCAGTTTCATCCAATCTGATATATTTCACACTTCAAACCTTACCTGGACGAGAACATCAGGTCTGTATATGGTAATCTTGCAACATGAGTTCAGTAATAGGTTGCAGTTTCATCCAATCTGATATACTTCACATCTCAAACCTCAGCTAGACGAGAACATCGTGTCTGTATATGGTAATCTTGCAACCTGATTTCCGTAATAGGTTACAGTTTCATCCAATCTGATATATGTCACACCTCAAACCTCACTTGGACGAAAACATCGGGTATGTATATGATAGTCTTGCAACATGACTTTAGTAATAGGTTGCAGTTTCATCCAATCTGATATATTTCACACCTCAAATCCCACCTGGACGAGAACATCGGGTTTGTATATGGTAATCTTGCAACATGAGTTCAGTAATAGGTTGCAGTTGCATCCAATCTGAGACATTTCACATCTCAAATCCCACATGGACGAGAACATCGGTTTTGTATATGGTAATCTACCAACATGAGTTCAGTAATAGGTTGCAGTTTCATCCAATCTGATATATTTCACACCTCAAACCTCACCTGGACGAGAACATCGGGTATGTATATGGTAATCTTGCAACATGAATTCAGTAATAGGTTGCAGTTCACCCAATCTGATATATTTCACACCTCAAATCCCACATGGACGAGAACATCGGGTCTGCATATGGTAATCTTGCAACATGAGTTCGGGAATAGGTTGGAGTTTCATCCAATCTTAAATATTTCACACCTCAAATCCCACCTGGACGAGAAAATCGTTTCTGTATATGGTAATCTTGTAACCTGAGTTCAGTAATAGGTTACAGTTTCATCCAATCTGATATATTTCACACCTCAAACCTCACCTGGACGAGAACATCGGGTATGTATATGGTAATCCTGCAACATGAGTTTAGTAATAGGTTTCAGTTTCATCCAATCTGATATATTTCACACCTCAAACCTCACCAGAACGAGAACATTGGGTCTCTATATGGTAATCTTGCAACATGAGTTCAGTAATAGGTTGCAGTTTCATCCAATCTGATATATTTCACAACTCAAATCCCACCCGGACGAGAAAATCGGGTCTGTATATCGTAATCTTGCAACCTGAGCTCAGTAATAGGTTGCAGTTTTATCCAATCTGAGACATTTCACATCTTAAATCCCACATGGACGAGAACATCGGTTTTGTATATGGTAATCTACCAACATGAGTTCAGTAATAGATTGCAGTTTCATCCAATCTGAAATATTTCACACCTCAAATCCCACCTGGACGAGAACATCGGTTCTGTATATGGTAATCTTGTAACCTGAGTTCAGTAATAGGTTGCAGTTTCATCCAATCTGATATATTTCACACCTCAAACCTCACCTGGACGAGAATATCGGGTATGTATATGGTAATCCTGCAACATGAGTTCAGTAATAGGTTGCAGTTTCATCCAATCTGATATATTTCACACCTCAAACCTCACCAGAACGAGACCATCGGGTCTGTACATGGTAATCTTGCAACATGAGTTCAGTAATAGGTTGCAGTTTCATCCAATCTGATATATTTCAAACCTCAAATCCCACCTGGACGAGAAAATCGGGTCTGTATATGGTAATTTTGCAACATTAGTTCAGTAACAGGTTGCAGTTTCATCCAATCTGAGATATTTCACATCTCAAATCCCACATGGACGAGAACATCGGGTATGTATTTGGTAATCCTGCAACATGAGTTCAGTAATAGGTTGCCGTTTCATCCAATCTGATATATTTCACATCTCAAATCTCACCTGGACAAGAACATCAAGTCTATATATGGTAATCTTGCAACATGAGTTCAGTAATAGGTTGCAGTTTCATCCAATCTGATATATTTCACACCTCAAACCTCACCTGGGCGAAAACATCGGGTATGTATATGGTAATCTTGCAACATGACTTTAGTAATAGGTTGCAGTTTCATCCAATCTGATATATTTCACACCTCACATCCCACCAGGACGAGAACATCGGGTCTGTATATGGTAATCTTGTAACATTAGTTCAATAACAGGTTGCAGTTTCATCCAATCTGAGACATTTCACATCTCATATCCCACATGGACGACAACATCGGTTTTGCATATGGTAATCTACTAACATGAGTTCAGTAATAGGTTGCAGTTTCATCTAATCTGATATATTTCACACCTCATACCTCACCTGGACGAGAACATCGGGTATGTATATGGTAATCTTGCAACATGAATTCATTAATAGGTTGCAGTTTCATCCAATCTAATATATTTCACACCTCAAACCTCACCTGGACGAGAACATCAGGTCTGTATATGGTAATCTTCCAACATGAGTTTAGTAATAGGTTGCAGTTTCATCCAATCTGATATATTTCACACCTCAAACCTCACCTGGACGAGAACAGCGGGTATGTATATGGTAATCTTGCAACATGAATTCAGTAATAAGTTGCAATTTCATCCAATCTGAAATATTTCACACCTCAAATCCCACATGGACGAGAACATTGGGTTTGCATATGGTAATCTTGCAACATGAGTTCAGGAATAGGTTGGAGTTTCATCCAATTTGAAATATTTCACACCTCAAATCCCACCTGGACGAGAAAATTGGGTCTATATATGGTAATCTTGCAACCTGTGCTCAGTAATAGGTTGCAGTTTCATCCAATATGAGACATTTCACATCTTAAATCCCATATGGACGAGAACATCAATTTTGTATATGGTAATCTACCAACATGAGTTCAGTAATAGATTGCAGTTTCATCCAATCTGATATATTTCACATCTCAAACCTCACATGGACAAGAACATCAAGTCTATATATGGTAATCTTGCAATATGAGTTCAGTAATAGGTTGAAGTTTCATCCAATCTGATATGTTTCACACCTCAAACCTCACCTGGACGAGAACATCGGGTATGTATATGGTAATCCTGCAACATGAGTTCATTAATAGGTTGCAGTTTCATCCAATCTGATATATTTCACACCTCAAACCTCACCTGGGCGACATCGGGTCTGTATATAGTAATCTTGCAACATGAGTTCAGTAATAGGTTGCAGTTTCATCCAATCTGATATATTTCACACCTCAAATCCCACCTGAACGAGAAAATCGGGTCTGTATATGGTAATCTTGCAACCTGAGCTCAGTAATAGGTTGCAGTTTCATCCAATCTGAGACATTTCACATCTTAAATCCCATATGGACGAGAACATCAGTTTTGTATATGGTAATCTACCAACATGAGTTCAGTAATAGGTTGCAGTTTCATCCAATCTGATATATTTCACACCTCAAATCCCACATGGACGAGAACATCTGGTATGTATATGGTAATCTTGCAACATGAATTCATTAATAGGTTGCAGTTCACCCAAACTGATATATTTCACACCTCAAATCCCACATGGACGAGAACATCGGATCTGCATATGGTAATCTTGCAACATGAGTTCAGGAATAGGTTGGAGTTTCATCCAATCTGAAATATTTCACACCTCAAATACCACCTGGACGAGAACATCGGGTCTGTATATGGTAATCTTGTAACCTGAGTTCAGTAATAGGTTGCAGTTTCATCCAATCTGATATATTTCACACCTCAAACCTCATCTGGACGAGAACATCGGGTATGTATATGGTAATCCTGCAACATGAGTTCAGTAATAGGTTAGAGTTTCATCCAATCTGATATATTTCACACCTCAAATCCCAAATGGACGAGAACCCCTGGTCTGTATATGGTAATCTTGCAACCTGAGTTCAGTAATAGGTTGCAGTTTCATCCAATCTGATATATTTCACACATGAAATCTCACCTGGACGAGAACATCGGGTATGTATATGGTAATCCTGCAACATGTTCAGTAATAGGTTGCAGTTTCATCCAATCTGATATATTTCACACCTCAAACCTCACCTGGACGAGAACATCGGGTATGAATATGGTAATCCTGCAACATGAGTTCAGTAATAGGTTGCAGTTTCATCCAATCTGATATATTTCACACTTCAAACCTCACCTGGACGAGAAAATCAGGTCTGTATATGGTAATCTTGCAACATGAGTTCAGTAATAGGTTGAAGTTTCATCCAATCTGATATACTTCACATCTCAAACCTCAGCTGGACGAGAACATCGTGTCTGTATATGGTAATCTTGCAACCTGAGTTCCGTAATAGGTTGCAGTTTCATCCAATCTGATATATTTCACACCTCAAACCTCACTTGGACGAAAACATCGGGTTTGTATATGGTAATCTTGCAACATGAGTTCAGTAATAGGTTGCAGTTTCATCCAATCTGATATATTTCACACCTCAAATCCCACATGGACGAGAACATCTGGTATGTATATGGTAATCTTGCAACATGAATTCAATAATAAGTTGCAGTTCACCCAATCTGATATATTTCACACCTCAAATCCCACATGGACGAGAACATCGGGTCTGCATATGGTAATCTTGCAACATGAGTTCAGGAATAGGTTGGAGTTTCATCCAATCTGAAATATTTCACACCTCAAATCCCACCTGGACGAGAACATCGGGTATGTATATGGTAATCTTGCAACATGAGTTCAGTAATAGGTTGCAGTTTCATCCAATCTGATATATTTCACACCTCAAATCCCACATGGACGAGAACATCTGGTATGTATATGGTAATCTTGCAACATGAATTCAATAATAGGTTGCAGTTCACCCAATCTGATATATTTCACACCTCAAATCCCACATGGACGAGAACATCGGGTCTGCATATGGTAATCTTGCAACATGAGTTCAGGAATAGGTTGGAGTTTCATCCAATCTGAAATATTTCACACCTCAAATCCCACCTGGACGAGAACATCGGGTATGTATATGGTAATCTTGTAACCTGAGTTCAGTAATAGGTTGCAGTTTCATCAAATCTGATATATTTCACACCTCAAACCTCACCTGGACGAGAACATCGGGTATGTATATGGTAATCCTGCAACATGAGTTTAATAATAGGTTGCAGTTTTATCCAATCTGATATATTTCACACCTCAAACCTCACCAGAACGAGAACATCGGGTCTGTATATGGTAATCTTGCAACATGAGTTCAGTAATAGGTTGAAGTTTCATCCAATATGAAATATTTCACACCTTAAATCCCACCTGGACGAGAACATCGGGTATGTATATGGTAATCTTGTAACCTGAGTTCAGTAATATGTTGCAGTTTCATCCAATCTGATATATTTCACACCTCAAACCTCACCTGGACGAGAACATCGGGTATGTATATGGTAATCCTACAACATGAGTTAAGTAACAGGTTGCAGTTTCATCCAATCTGATATATTTCACACCTCAAACCTCACCAGAACGAGACCATCGGGTCTGTACATGGTAATCTTGCAACATGAGTTCAGTAATAGGTTGCAGTTTCATCCAATCTGATATATTTCACACCTCAAATCCCACCTGGACGAGAAAATCGGGTCTGTATATGGTAATCTTGCAACATTAGTTCAGTAACAGGTTGCAGTTTCATCCAATCTGAGATATTTCACATCTCAAATCCCACATGGACGAGAACATCGGGTATGTATTTGGTAATCCTGCAACATGAGTTCAGTAATAGGTTGCAGTTTCATCCAATCTGATATATTTCACATCTCAAACCTCACCTGGACGAGAACATCGGGTATGTATATGGTAATCCTACAACATGAGTTCAGTAACAGGTTGCAGTTTCATCCAATCTGATATATTTCACACCTCAAACCTCACCAGAACGAGACCATCGGGTCTGTACATGGTAATCTTGCAACATGAGTTCAGTAATAGGTTGCAGTTTCATCCAATCTGATATATTTCACACCTCAAATCCCACCTGGACGAGAAAATCGGGTCTGTATATGGTAATCTTGCAACATTAGTTCAGTAACAGGTTGCAGTTTTATCCAATCTGAGATATTTAACATCTCAAATCCCACATGGACGAGAACATCGGGTATGTATTTGGTAATCCTGCAACATGAGTTCAGTAATAGGTTGCAGTTTCATCCAATCTGATATATTTCACATCTCAAACCTCACCTGGACAAGATTATCAAGTCTATATATGGTAATCTTGCAACATGAGTTCAGTAATAGGTTGAAGTTTCATCCAATCTGATATGTTTCACACCTCAAACCTCACCTGGACGAGAACATCGGGTATGTATATGGTAATCCTGCAACATGAGTTCATTAATAGGTTGCAGTTTCATCCAATCTGATATATTTCACACCTCAAACCTCACCTGGGCGACATCGGGTCTGTATATGGTAATATTGCAACATGAGTTCAGTAATAGGTTGCAGTTTCATCCAATCTGATATATTTCACACCTCAAATCCCACCTGAACGAGAAAATCGGGTCTGTATATGGTAATCTTGCAACCTGAGCTCAGTAATAGGTTGCAGTTTCATCCAATCTGAGACATTTCACATCTTAAATCCCATATGGACGAGAACATCGGATCTGCATATGGTAATCTTGCAACATGAGTTCAGGAATAGGTTGGAGTTTCATCCAATCTGAAATATTTCACACCTCAAATCCCACCTGAACGAGAACATCGGGTCTGTATATGGTAATCTTGTTACCTGAGTTCAGTAATAGGTTGCAGTTTCATCCAATCTGATATATTTCACACCTCAAACCTCATCTGGACGAGAACATCGGGTATGTATATGGTAATCCTGCACATGAATTCAGTAATAGGTTAGAGTTTCATCCAATCTGATATATTTCACACCTCAAATCCCAAATGGACGAGAACCCCTGGTCCGTATATGGTAATCTTGTAACCTGAGTTCAGTGATAGGTTGCAGTTTCATCCAATCTGATATATTTCACACATGAAATCTCACCTGGACGAGAACATCGGGTATGTATATGGTAATCCTGCAACATGTTCAGTAATAGGTTGCAGTTTCATCCAATCTGATATATTTCACACCTCAAACCTCACCTGGACGAGAACATCGGGTATGAATATGGTAATCCTGCAACATGAGTTCAGTAATAGGTTGCAGTTTCATCCAATCTGATATATTTCACACTTCAAACCTCACCTGGACGAGAACATCAGGTCTGTATATGGTAATCTTGCAACATGAGTTCAGTAATAGGTTGCAGTTTCATCCAATCTGATATACTTCAAATCTCAAACCTGAGCTAGACGAGAACATCGTGTCTGTATATGGTAATCTTGCAACCTGAGTTCCGTAATAGGTTACAGTTTCATCCAATCTGATATATGTCACACCTCAAACCTCACTTGGACGAAAACATCGGGTATGTATATGATAGTCTTGCAACATGACTTTAGTAATAGGTTGCAGTTTCATCCAATCTGATATATTTCACACCTCAAATCCCACCTGGACGAGAACATCGGGTTTGTATATGGTAATCTTGCAACATGAGTTCAGTAATAGGTTGCAGTTTCATCCAATCTGAGACATTTCACATCTCAAATCCCACATGGACGTGAACATCGGTTTTGTATATGGTAATCTACCAACATGAGTTCAGTAATAGGTTGCAGTTTCATCCAATCTGATATATTTCACACCTCAAACCTCACCTGGACGAGAACATCGGGTATGTATATGGTAATCTTGCAACATGAATTCAGTAATAGGTTGCAGTTCACCCAATCTGATATATTTCACACCTCAAATCCCACATGGACGAGAACATCGGGTCTGCATATGGTAATCTTGCAACATGAGTTCGGGAATAGGTTGGAGTTTCATCCAATCTTAAATATTTCACACCTCAAATCCCACCTGGACGAGAAAATCGTTTCTGTATATGGTAATCTTGTAACCTGAGTTCAGTAATAGGTTACAGTTTCATCCAATCTGATATATTTCACACCTCAAACCTCACCTGGACGAGAACATCGGGTATGTATATGGTAATCCTGCAACATGAGTTTAGTAATAGGTTTCAGTTTCATCCAATCTGATATATTTCACACCTCAAACCTCACCAGAACGAGAACATTGGGTCTCTATATGGTAATCTTGCAACATGAGTTCAGTAATAGGTTGCAGTTTCATCCAATCAGATATATTTCACAACTCAAATCCCACCCGGACGAGAAAATCGGGTCTGTATATCGTAATCTTGCAACCTGAGCTCAGTAATAGGTTGCAGTTTTATCCAATCTGAGACATTTCACATCTTAAATCCCACATGGACGAGAACATCGGTTTTGTATATGGTAATATACCAACATGAGTTCAGTAATAGATTGCAGTTTCATCCAATCTGAAATATTTCACACCTCAAATCCCACCTGGACGAGAACATCGGTTCTGTATATGGTAATCTTGTAACCTGAGTTCAGTAATAGGTTGCAGTTTCATCCAATCTGATATATTTCACACCTCAAACCTCACCTGGACGAGAATATCGGGTATGTATATGGTAATCCTGCAACATGAGTTCAGTAATAGGTTGCAGTTTCATCCAATCTGATATATTTCACACCTCAAACCTCACCAGAACGAGACCATCGGGTCTGTACATGGTAATCTTGCAACATGAGTTCAGTAATAGGTTGCAGTTTCATCCAATCTGATATATTTCAAACCTCAAATCCCTCCTCGACGAGAAAATCGGGTCTGTATATGGTAATTTTGCAACATTAGTTCAGTAACAGGTTGCAGTTTCATCCAATCTGAGATATTTCACATCTCAAATCCCACATGGACGAGAACATCGGGTATGTATTTGGTAATCCTGCAACATGAGTTCAGTAATAGGTTGCAGTTTCATCCAATCTGATATATTTCACATCTCAAATCTCACCTGGACAAGAACATCAAGTCTATATATGGTAATCTTGCAACATGAGTTCAGTAATAGGTTGCAGTTTCATCCAATCTGATATATTTCACACCTCAAACCTCACCTGGGCGAAAACATCGGGTATGTATATGGTAATCTTGCAACATGACTTTAGTAATAGGTTGCAGTTTCATCCAATATGATATATTTCACACCTCACATCCCACCAGGACGAGAACATCGGGTCTGTATATGGTAATCTTGTAACATTAGTTCAATAACAGGTTGCAGTTTCATCCAATCTGAGACATTTCACATCTCATATCCCACATGGACGAGAACATCGGTTTTGCATATGGTAATCTACTAACATGAGTTCAGTAATAGGTTGCAGTTTCATCTAATATGATATATTTCACACCTCATACCTCACCTGGACGAGAACATCGGGTATGTATATGGTAATCTTGCAACATGAATTCATTAATATGTTGCAGTTTCATCCAATCTAATATATTTCACACCTCAAACCTCACCTGGACGAGAACATCAGTTCTGTATATGGTAATCTTCCAACATGAGTTTAGTAATAGGTTGCAGTTTCATCCAATCTGATATATTTCACACCTCAAACCTCACCTGGACGAGAACAGCGGGTATGTATATTGTAATCTTGCAACATGAATTCAGTAATAAGTTGCAATTTCATCCAATTTGATATATTTCACACCTCAAATCCCACATGGACGAGAACATTGGGTTTGCATATGGTAATCTTGCAAGATGAGTTCAGGAATAGGTTGGAGTTTCATCCAATTTGAAATATTTCACACTTCAAAACCCACCTGGACGAGAAAATTGGGTATGTATATGGTAATCTTGCAACCTGTGCTCAGTAATAGGTTGCAGTTTCATCCAATATGAGACATTTCACATCTTAAATCCCATATGGACGAGAACATCAATTTTGTATATGGTAATCTACCAACATGAGTTCAGTAATAGATTGCAGTTTCATCCAATCTGATATATTTCACACCTCAAATCCCACATGGACGAGAACATCTGGTATGTATATGGTAATCTTGCAACATGAATTCAGTAATAGGTTGTAGTTCACCCAATCTGATATATTTCACACCTCAAATCCCACCTGGACGAGAACATCCGGTCTGTATATGGTAATCTTGCTACATGAGTTCAGTAAAAGGTTGCAGTTTCATCCAATCTGAGACATTTCACATCTCAAATCCCACATGGACGAGAACATCGGTTATGTATATGGTAATCTTGCAACATGAGTTCAGTAATAGGTTGCAGTTTCATCTAATCTGATATATTACACACCTCAAACCTCACCTGGACGAGAACATCGGGTATGTATATGGTAATCTTGCAACATGAATTCAGTAATAGGTTGCATTTCACCCAATCTGATATATTTCACACCTCAAATCCCACCTGGACGAAAACATCGGGTCTGTATATGGTAATCTTGCTACATGAGTTCAGTAACAGGTTGCAGTTTCATCCAATCTGAGACATTTCAAATCTCAAATCCCACATGGACGAGAACATCGGTTTTGTATATGGTAATCTACCAACATGAGTTCAGTAATAGGTTGCAATTTCATCCAATCTGATATATTTCACACCTCAAACCTCACCTGGATGAGAACATCGGGTATGTATATGGTAATCTTGCAACATGAATTCAGTAATAGGTTGCAGTTCACCCAATCTGATATATTTCACACCTCAAATCCCACATAGACGAGAACATCGGGTCTGCATATGGTAATCTTGCAACATGAGTTCAGGAATAGGTTGGAGTTTCATCCAATCTGAAATATTTCACACCTCAAATACCACCTGTACGAGAACATCGGGTCTGTATATGGTAATCTTGTAACCTGAGTTCAGTAATAGGTTGCAGTTTCATCCAATCTGATATATTTCACACTTCAAACCTCACCTGGACGAGAACATCGGGTATGTATATGGTAATCCTGCAACATGAGTTCAGGAATAGGTTGGAGTTTCATCCAATCTGAAATATTTCAAACCTCAAATACCTCCTGGACGAGAACATCGACTCTGTATATGGTAATCTTGTAACCTGAGTTCAGTAATAGGTTGCAGTTTCATCCAATCTGATATATTTCACACCTCAAAACTCACCTGGACGAGAACATCGAGTATGTATATGGTAATCCTACAACATGAGTTCAGTAATAGGTTAGAGTTTCATCCAATCTGATATATTTCACACCTCAAATCCCACATGGACGAGAACCCCTGGTCTGTATATGGTAATCTTGCAACCTGAGTTCAGTAATAGGTTGCAGTTTCATCCAATCTGATATATTTCACACATGAAATCTCACCTGGACGAGAATATCGGGTATGTATATGGTAATCCTGCAACATGAGTTCAGTAATAGGTTGCAGTTTCATCCAATCTGATATATTTCACACCTCAAACCTCACCTGGACGAGAACATCGGGTATGTATATGGTAATCCTTCAACATGAGTTCAGCAATAGGTTAGAGTTTCATCCAATCTGATATATTTCACACCTCAAATCCCACATGGACGAGAACCCCTGGTCTGTATATGGTAATCTTGCAACCTGAGTTCAGTAATAGGTTGCAGTTTCATCCAATCTGATATATTTCACACATGAAATCTCACCTGGACGAGAACATCGGGTATGTATATGGTAATCCTGCAACATGAGTTAAGTAATAGGTTGCAGTTTCATCCAATCTGATATATTTCACACTTCAAACCTCACCTGGACAAGAACATCAAGTCTGTATATGGTAATCTTGCAACATGAGTTCAGTAATAGGTTGCAGTTTAATCCAATCTGATATATTTCACACCTCAAACCTCACCTGGACGAGAACATCGGGTATGAATATGGTAATCCTGCAACATGAGTTCAGTAATAGGTTGCAGTTTCATCCAATCTGATATATTTCACACTTCAAACCTCACCCGGACGAGAAAATCAGGTCTGTATATGGTAATCTTGCAACATGAGTTCAGTAATAGGTTGAAGTTTCATCCAATCTGATATACTTCACATCTCAAACCTCAGCTGGACGAGAACATCGTGTCTGTATATGGTAATCTTGCAACCTGAGTTCCGTAATAGGTTGCAGTTTCATCCAATCTGATATATTTCACACCTCAAACCTCACTTGGACGAAAACATCGAGTATGTATATGATAATCTTGCAACATGACTTTAGTAATAAGTTGCAGTTTCATCCAATCTGATATATTTCACACCTCAAATCCCACCTGGACGAAAACATCGGGTTTGTATATGGTAATCTTGCAACATGAGTTCAGTAATAGGTTGCAGTTTCATCCAATCTGAGACATTTCACATCTCAAATCCCACATGGACGAGAACATCGGTTTTGTATATGGTAATCTACCAACATGAGTTCAGTAATAGGTTGCAGTTTCATCCAATCTGATATATTTCACACCTCAAACCTCACCTGGACGAGAACATCGGGTATGTATATGGTAATCTTGCAACATGAATTCAGTAATAGGTTGCAGTTCACCCAGTCTAATATATTTTCACACCTCAAATCCCACATGGACGAGAACATCGGGTCTGCATATGGTAATCTTGCAACATGAGTTCAGGAATAGGTTGGAGTTTCATCCAATCTGAAATATTTCACACCTCAAATCCCACCTGGACGAGAACGTCGGGTATGTTAATGGTAATCTTGTAACCTGAGTTCAGTAATAGGTTGCAGTTTCATCCAATCTGATATATTTCACACCTCAAACCTCACGTGGACGAGAACATCGTGTCTGTATATGGTAATCTTGCAACCTGAGTTCCATAATAGGTTGCAGTTTCATCCAATCTGATATATTTCACACCTCAAACCTCACTTGGACGAAAACATCGGGTATGTATATGATAATCTTGCAACATGACTTTAGTAATAGGTTGCAGTTTCATCCAATCTGATATATTTCACACCTCAAATCCCACCTGCACGAGAACATCGAGTCTGTATATGGTAATCTTGCTACATGAGTTCAGTAACAGGTTGCAGTTTCATCTAATCTGAGACATTTCACATCTCAAATACCACATGGACGAGAACATCAGTTTTGTATATGGTAATCTACCAACATGAGTTCAGTAATAGGTTGCAGTTTCATCCAATCTGATATATTTCACACCTCAAACCTCACCCGGACGAGAAAATCGGGTATGTATATGGTAATATTGCAACGTGAATTCAGTAATAGGTTGCAATTTATCGAATCTTATATATTTCACACCTCAAATCCCACATGGACGAGAACATCGGGTCTGCATATGGTAATCTTGCAACATGAGTTCAGGAATAGGTTGGAGTTTCATCTAATCTGAAATATTTCACACCTCAAATCCCACCTGGACGAGAACATCGGGTATGTTAATGGTAATCTTGTAACCTGAGTTCAGTAATAGGTTGCAGTTTCATCCAATCTGATATATTTCACACCTCAAACCTCACCTGGACGAGAACATCGGGTATGTATATGGTAATCCTGCAACATGAGTTCAATAATAGGTTGCAGTTTCATCCAATCTGATATATTTCACACCTCAAACCTCACCAGAACGAGACCATCGGGTCTGTACATGGTAATCTTGCAACATGAGTTCAGTAATAGGTTGCAGTTTCATCCAATCTGATATATTTCACAACTCAAATCCCACCTGGACGAGAAAATCGGGTCTGTATATGGTAATCTTGCAACATTAGTTCAGTAACAGGTTGCAGTTTCATCCTATCTGAGATATTTCACATCTCAAATCCCACATGGACGAGAACATCGGTTTTGTATATGGTAATCTACCAACATGAGCTCAGTAATAGGTTGCAGTTTCATCCAATATGATATATTTCACACCTCAAACCTCACCTGGACGAAAACATCACGTATGTATATGGTAATTTTGCAACATGAGTTCAGTAATAGGTTGCAGTTTCATCCAATCTGATATATTTCACACCTCAAGTCCCACATGGACGAGAACATCGGGTCTGTATATGATAATCTTGCAACATGAGTTCAATAACAGGTTGCAGTTTCATCCAATTTGAGACATTTCACATCTCAAATCCCACATGGACGAGAACATTGGTTTTGTTTATGGTAATATACCAACATGAGTTCAGTAATAGATTGCAGTTTCATCCAATCTGATATATTTCACACCTCAAACCTCACCTGGACGAGAACATCGGGTATGTATATGGTAATCTTGCAACATGAATTCCTTAATAGGTTGCAGTTTCATCCAATCTGATATATTTCACACCTCAAACCTCACCTGGACGAGAACATCAGGTCTGTATATGGTAATCTTGCAACATGAGTTCAGTAATAGGTTGCAGTTTCATCCAATATGATATATTTCACACCTCAAACCTGGCCTGGACGAGAACATCGGGTCTGTATATGGTAATCTTGCAACCTGAGTTCAGTAATAGGTTGCAGTTTCATCCAATATGATATATTTCACACCTCAAACCTCACCTGGACGAAAACATCAAGTATGTATATGGTAATTTTGCAACATGAGTGCAGTAATAGGTTGCAGTTTCATCTAATCTGATATATTTCACACCTCAAATCCCACCTGGACGAGAACATCGGGTCTGTATATGGTAATCTTGCAACATGAGTTCAGTAATAGGTTGAAGTTTCATCCAATCTGATATATTTCACATCTCAAACCTCACCTGGACGAGAACATCGTGTCTGTATATGATAATCTTGCAACCTAAGTTCCGTAATAGGTTGCAGTTTCATCCAATCTGATATATTTCACACCTCAAACCTCACCTGGACGAAAACATCGGGTATGTATATGATAATCTTGCAACATGAGTTTAGTAATAGGTTGCAGTTTCATCCAATCTGATATATTTCACACCTCAAATCCCACCTGGACGAGAACTTGGGGTCTGTATATGGTAATATTGCTACATGAGTTCAGTAACAGGTTGCAGTTTCATCCAATCTGAGACATTTCACATCTCAAATCCCACATGGACAAGAACATCGGTTTTGTATATGGTAATCTACCAACATGAGTTCAGTAATAGGTTGCAGTTTTATCCAATCTGATATATTTCACACCTCAAACCTCACCTGGACGAGAACATCGGGTATGTATATGGTAATCTTGCAACATGAATTCAGTAATAGGTTGCAGTTCATCCAATCTGATATTTCACACCTCAAATCCCACATGGACGAGAACATCGGGTCTGCATATGGTAATCTTGCAACATGAGTTCAGGAATAGGTTGGAGTTTCATCCAATCTGAAATATTTCACACCTCAAATCCCACCTGGACGAGAACATCGGCTATGTTAATGGTAATCTTGTAACCTGAGTTCAGTAATAGGTTGCAGTTTCATCCAATCTGATATATTTCACACCTCAAACCTCACCTGGACGAGAACATCGGGTATGTATATGGTAATCCTGCAACATGAGTTCAGTAATAGGTTGCAGTTTCATCCAATCTGATATATTTCACACCTCAAACCTCACCAGAACGAGACCATCGGGTCTGTACATGGTAATCTTGCAACATGAGTTCAGTAATAGGTTGCAGTTTCATCCAATCTGATATATTTCACACCTCAAATCCCACCTGGACGAGAAAATCGGGTCTGTATATGGTAATCTTGCAACATTAGTTCAGTAACAGGTTGCAGTTTCATCCTATCTGAGATATTTCACATCTCAAATCCCACATGGACGAGAACATCGGTTTTGTATATGGTAATCTACCAACATGAGTTCAGTAATAGGTTGCAGTTTCATACAATATGATATATTTCACACCTCAAACCTCCCCTGGACGAAAACATCACGTATGTATATGGTAATTTTGCAACATGAGTTCAGTAATAGGTTGCAGTTTCATCCAATCTGATATATTTCACACCTCAAGTCCCACATGGACGAGAACATCGGGTCTGTATATGATAATCTTGCAACATGAGTTCAATAACAGGTTGCAGTTTCATCCAATTTGAGACATTTCACATCTCAAATCCCACATGGACGAAAACATTGGTTTTGTTTATGGTAATATACCAACATGAGTTCAGTAATAGATTGCAGTTTCATCCAATCTGATATATTTCACACCTCAAACCTCACCTGGACGAGAACATCGGGTATGTATATGGTAATCTTGCAACATGAATTCCTTAATAGGTTGCAGTTTCATCCAATCTGATATATTTCACACCTCAAACCTCACCTGGACGAGAACATCAGGTCTGTATATGGTAATCTTGCAACATGAGTTCAGTAATAGGTTGCAGTTTCATCCAATATGATATATTTCACACCTCAAACCTGGCCTGGACGAGAACATCGGGTCTGTATATGGTAATCTTGCAACCTGAGTTCAGTAATAGGTTGCAGTTTCATCCAATATGATATATTTCACACCTCAAACCTCACCTGGACGAAAACATCAAGTATGTATATGGTAATTTTGCAACATGAGTGCAGTAATAGGTTGCAGTTTCATCTAATCTGATATATTTCACACCTCAAATCCCACCTGGACGAGAACATCGGGTCTGTATATGGTAATCTTGCAACATGAGTTCAGTAATAGGTTGAAGTTTCATCCAATCTGATATATTTCACATCTCAAACCTCACCTGGACGAGAACATCGTGTCTGTATATGGTAATCTTGCAACCTGAGTTCCGTAATAGGTTTCAGTTTCATCCAATCTGATATATTTCACACCTCAAACCTCACCTGGACGAAAACATCGGGTATGTATATGATAATCTTGCAACATGAGTTTAGTAATAGGTTGCAGTTTCATCCAATCTGATATATTTCACACCTCAAATCCCACCTGGACGAGAACTTGGGGTCTGTATATGGTAATCTTGCTACATGAGTTCAGTAACAGGTTGCAGTTTCATCCAATCTGAGACATTTCACATCTCAAATCCCATATGGACAAGAACATCGGTTTTGTATATGGTAATCTACCAACATGAGTTCAGTAATAGGTTGCAGTTTTATCCAATCTGATATATTTCACACCTCAAACCTCACCTGGACGAGAACATCGGGTATGTATATGGTAATCTTGCAACATGAATTCAGTAATAGGTTGCAGTTCATCCAATCTGATATTTCACACCTCAAATCCCACATGGAAGAGAACATCGGGTCTGCATATGGTAATCTTGCAACATGAATTCAGGAATAGGTTGGAGTTTCATCCAATCTGAAATATTTCACACCTCAAATCCCACGTGGACGAGAACATCGGGTCTGTATATGGTAATCTTGTAACCTGAGTTCAGTAATAGGTTTCAGTTTCATCCAACCTGATATATTTCACACCTCAAACCTCACCAGAACGAGAACATCGGGTCTGTATATGGTAATCTTGCAACATGAGTTCAGTAATAGGTTGTAGTTTCATCCAATCTGATATATATCACACCTCAAATCCCACCTGGACGAGGGTCTGTATATGGTAATCTTGCAACATTAGTTCAGTAACAGGTTGAAGTTTCATCCAATTTGAGACATTTCACATCTCAAATCCCATATGGACGAGAACATCGGTTTTGTACATGGTAATCTACAAACATGAGTTCAGTAATAGGTTGCAGTTTCATCCAATCTGATATATTTCACACCTCAAACCTCACCTGGACGAGTACATCAGGTCTGTATATGGTAATCTTGCAACATGAGTTTAGTAATAGGTTGTAGTTTCATCCAATCTGATATATTTCACACCTCAAACCTGGCCTGGACGAGAACATCGGGTCTGTATATGGTAATCTTGCAACCTGAGTTCAGTAATAGGTTGCAGTTTCATCCAATATGATATATTTCACACCTCAAACCTCACCTGGTCGAGAACATCAGGTATGTGTATGGTAATCCTGCAACATGAGTTCAATAATAGGTTGCAGTTTCATCCAATCTGGTATATTTTACACCTCAAACCTCACCTGGACGAGAACATCAGGTCTGTATATGGTAATCTTGCAACATGAGTTCAGTAATAGGTTGCAGTTTCATCCAATAAGATATATTTCACACCTCAAACCTGGCCTGGACGAGAACATCGGGTCTGCATATGGTAATCTTGCAACCTGGGTTCAGTAATAGGTTGCAGTTTCATCCAATATGATATATTTCACACCTCAAATCCCACCTGGACGAGAACATCGGGTCTGTATATGGTAATCTTGCAACATGAGTTCAGTAATAGGTTGCAGTTTCATCCAATCTGATATATTTCACACCCAAATCCCACATGGACGAGAAATTGGGTCTGTATATGGTAATTTTGCAACATGAGTTCAGTAATAGGTTGCAGTTTCATCCAATCTTATATATTTCACACCTCAAACCTCACCTGGTCGAGAACATCAGGTATGTATATGGTAATCCTGCAACATGAGTTCAATAATAGGTTGCAGTTTCATCCAATCTGGTATATTTTACACCTCAAACCTCACCTGGACGAAAACATCAGGTATGTATATGGTAATCTTGCAACATGAGGTCAGTAATAGGTTGCAGTTTCATCCAATCTCATATATTTCACACCTCAAGTCCCACCTGGACGAGAAAATCGGGTATGTATATGGTAATATTGCAACATGAGTTCAGTAACAGGTTGCAGTTTCATCCAATCTGAGACATTTCACATCTCAAATCCCACATGGACGAGAACATCGATTTTATATATTGTAATCTACCAATATGAGTACAGTAATAGATTGCAGTTTCATCCAATCTGATATATTTCACACCTCAAACCTCACCTGGACGAGAACATCGGGTATGTATATGGTAATCTTGCAACATGAATTCATTAATAGGTTGCAGTTTTATCCAATCTGATATTTTCACACCTCAAACCTCGCCAGGACGAGAACATCAGGTCTGTATATGGTAATCTTGCAACATGAGTTCAGTAATAGGTTGCAGTTTCATCCAATATGATATATTTCACACCTCAAACCTGGCCTGGACGAGAACATCGGGTCTGCATATGGTAATCTTGCAACCTGAGTTCAGTAATAGGTTGCAGTTTCATCCAATATGATATATTTCACACCTCAAATCCCACCTGGACGAGAACATCGGGTCTGTATATGGTAATCTTGCTACATGAGTTCAGTAATAGGTTGCAGTTTCATCCAATCTGATATATTTCACACCCAAATCCCACATGGACGAGAATATCGGGTCTGTATATGGTAATTTTGCAACATGAGTTCAGTAATAGGTTGGAGTTTCATCCAATCTGATATATTTCACACCTCAAACCTCATCTGGACAAGAACATCAAGTCTGTATATGGTAATCTTGCAACATGAGTTCAGCAATAGGTTGCAGTTTCATCCAATCTGATATATTTCACACCTCAAACCTCACCTGGAAGAGAACATCGGGTCTGTATATGGTAATCTTGCAACATTAGTTCAGTAACAGGTTGAAGTATCATCCAATTTGAGACATTTCACATCTCAAATCCCACATGGACGAGAACATCGGTTTTGTATATGGTAATCTACCAACATGATATTCAGTAATAGGTTGCAGTTTCATCCAATCTGATATATTTCACACCTCAAACCTCACCTGGACGAGAACATCGGGTATGTATATGGTAATCTTGCAACATGAATTCATTAATTGGTTGCAATTTCATCCAATCTGATATATTTCACACCTCAAACCTCACCTAGACGAGAACATCAGGTCTGTATAGGGTAATCTTGCAACATGAGCTTAGTAATAGGTTGCAGTTTCATCCAATATGATATATTTCACACCTCAAACCTCATCTGGACGAAAACATCAGGTATGTATATGGTAATTTTGCAACATGATTTCAGTAATAGGTTGCAGTTTCATCCAATCTGATATATTTCACACCGTCCCACCTGGACGAGAACATCGGGTCTGTATATGGTAATCTTGCAACATGAGTTCAGTAACAGGTTGCAGTTTCATCCAATGTGAGACATTTCACATCTCAAATCCCACATGGACGAGAACATCGATTTTATATATGGTAATCTACCAACATGAGTTCAGTAATAGATTGCAGTTTCATCCAATCTGCTATATTTCACACCTCAAACCTCACATGGACGAGAACATCGGGTATGTATATGGTAATCCTGCAACATGAATTCATTAATAGGTTGCAGTTTCATCCAATCTTATACATTTCACACCTCAAATCCCACCTGGACCAGAACATCGGGTCTGTATAAGGTAATCTTGCTACATGAGTTCAGTAATAGGTTGCAGTTTCATCCAATCTGATATATTTCACACCTCAAACCTCACCTGGTCGAGAACATCAGGTATGTATATGGTAATCCTGCAACATGAGTTCAATAATAGGTTGCAGTTTCATCCAATCTGGTATATTTTACACCTCAAACTCATCTGGACGAGAACATCGGGTATGTATATGGTAATCCTGCAACATGAGTTCAATAATAGGTTGCAGTTTCATCCAATCTGGTATATTTTACACCTCAAACTCACATGGACGAGAACATCGGGTATGTATATGGTAATCCTGCAACATGAGTTCAGTAATAAGTTGCAGTTTCATCTAATCTGATATATTTCACACCTCAAACCTCACCTGGACGATAACATCATGTCTATATATGGTAATCTTGCAACATGAGTTCAGTAATAGGTTGCAGTTTCATCCATTATGATATATTTCACACCTCAAACCTGGCCTGGACGAGAACATCGGGTCTGTATATGGTAATCTTGCAACCTGAGTTCAGTAATAGGTTGCAGTTTCATCCAATATGATATATATTTCACACCTCAAACCTCACCTGGACGAAAACATCAGGTATGTATATGGTAATTTTGCAACATGAGTGCAGTAATAGGTTTCAGTTTCATCTAATCTGATATATTTCACACCTCAAATCCCACCTGGACGAGAACATCGGGTCTGTATATGGTAATCTTGCAACATGAGTTCAGTAATAGGTTGCAGTTTCATCCAATCTGATATATTTCACAGATCAAACCTCACCTGGACGAGAACATCGTATTTGTATATTGTAATCCTGCATCATGAATTCATTAATAGGTTGCAGTATCATCCAATCAGATACATTTCACACCTCAAATCCCACCTGGACGAGAACAGCGGGTGTGCATATGGTAATATTGCTACATGAGTTCAGTAATAGTTTGCAGTTTCATCCAACCTGATATATTTCACACCCAAATCCCACATAGACGAGAATATCGGGTTTCTATATGGTAATTTTGCAATATGAGTTCAGTAATAGGTTTCAGTTTCATCCAATCTGATATATTTCACACCTCAAACCTCACATGGACAAGAACATCAAGTCTGTATATGGTAATCTTGCAACATGAGTTCAGTAATAGGTTGCAGTTTCATCCAATCTTATATATTTCACACCTCAAACCTCACCTGGAAGAGAACATCGGTTATGTATATGGTAATCCTGCAACATGAATTCATTAATAGGTTGCAGTTTCATCCAATCTTATACATTTCAAACCTCAAATCCCACCTAGACGAGAACATCGGGTCTGTATAAGGTAATCTTGCTACATGAGTTCAGTAATAGGTTGCAGTTTCATCCAATCTGATATATTTCACACCTCAAGTCCCACCTGGATGACAATATCAGGTCTGTATATGGTAATTTTTCAACATTAGTTCAGTAATAGGTTGCAGTTTCATCCAATCTGATATATTTCACACCTCAAACCTCACCTGGTCGAGAACATCAGGTATGTATATGGTAATCCTGCAACATGAGTTCAATAATAGGTTGCAGTTTCATCCAATCTGGTATATTTTACACCTCAAACCTCACTTGGACGAGAACATCGGGTATGTATATGGTAATCCTGCAACATGAGTTCAGTAATAAGTTTTAGTTTCATCTAATCTGATATATTTCACACCTCAAACCTCACCTGGACGAGAACATCGGGTCTGTATATGGTAATCTTGCAACCTGAGTTCAGTAATAGGTTGCAGTTTCATCCAATATGATATATTTCACACCTCAAACCTCACCTGGACGAAAACATCATGTATGTATATGGTAATCTTGCATCATGAGTTCAGTAATAGGTTGCAGTTTCATCCAATCTGATATATTTCACACCTCAAATCCCACCTGGACGAGAACATCGGGTTTGTATATGGTAATCTTGCAACATGAATTCAGTAATAGGTTGCAGTTTCATCCAATATGATATATTTCACACCTCAAATCCCACTTGAACTTGAAAATAGGGTCTGTATATGGTAATCTTGCAACCTGAGCTCAGTAATAGGTTGCAGTTTCATACAATTTGAGACATTTCACATCTCAAATCCCACATGGACGTGAACATCGGTTTTGTATATGGTAATCTACCAACATGAGTTCACTAATAGGTTGTAGTTTAATCCAATATGATATATTTCACACCTCAAACCTCACCGGGACGAGAACATCGGGTATGTATATGGTAATCTTGCAACATGAGTTCAGTAATAGGTTGCAGTTTCATCCAGTCTGATATATTTCACCCCTCAAATCCCACGAAGACAAGAATATCGGGTCTGTGTATGATAATTTTGCAACATGAGTTCAGTAATAGGTTGCAGTTTCATCCAATATGATATATTTCACACCTCAAACCTCACCTGGACGAGAACATCGGGTCTGTATATGGTAATCTTGCAACATGATTTTAGTAATAGGTTTCAGTTTCATCCAATCTGATATATTTCAGACCTCAAACTTGTCCTGGCCGAGAACATCGGGTCTGTATATGGTAATCTTGCAACCTGAGTTTAGTAATAGGTTGCAGTTTCATCTAATATGATATATTTCACACCTCAAACCTCACCTGGACGAAAACATCAGGTATGTATATGGTAATCTTGCAACATGAGTTCAGTAATAGGTTGCAGTTTCATCCAATCTGATATATTTGAGACCTCAAGTCCCACCTGGACGAGAACATCGGGTCTGTATATGGTAATCTTGCAACATGAGTTCAGTAACAGGTTGCAGTTTCATCCAATCTGAGACATTTCACATCTCAAATCCCACATGGACGAGAACATCGGTTTTGTATATGGTAATCTACCAACATGAGTTCAGTAATAGATTGCAGTTTCATCCAATCTGATATATTTCACACCTCAAACTCCATCTGGATGAGAACATTGGGTATGTATAATGTAATCCTACAACATGAATTCATTAATAGGTTGTAGTTTCATCCAATCTGATATATTTCACACCCCAAACCTTAGCTGGACGAGAACATCAGGTTTGTATATGGTAATCTTGCAACATGAGTTCAGTAATAGGTTGAGGTTTCATCCAATATGATATATTTCACACCTCAAACCTGGCCTGGATGAGAACATCGGGTCTGCATATGGTAATCTTGCAACCTGAGTTCAACAATAGGTTGCAGTTTCATCCAATATGATATATTTCACACCTCAAACCTCACCTGAACGAAAACATCATGTATGTATATGGTAATTTTGCAACATGAGTGCAGTAATAGGTAGCAGTTTCATCTAATCTGATATATTTCACACCTCAAATCCCACCTGGACGAGAACATCGGGTCTGTATATGGTAATCTTGCAACATGAGTTCAGTAATAGGTTGCAGTTTCATCCAATCTGATATATTTCACAGCTCAAACCTCACCTGGACGAGAACATCGGGTATGTATATGGTAATCCTGCAACATGAATTCATTAATAGGTTGCAGTTTCATCCAATCAGATACATTTCACACCTCAAATCCCACCTGGACGAGAACATCGGGTCTGTATATGGTAATCTTGCTACATGAGTTCAGTAATAGGTTGAAGTTTTATCCAATCTGATATATTTCACACCCAAATCCCACATGGACGAGAATATCGGGTCTGTATATGGTAATCTTGCAACCTGAGTTCAGTAATAGGTTGCCGTTTCATCCAATATGATATATTTCACACCTCAAACCTCACCTGGACGAAAACATCATGTATGTATATGGTAATCTAGCATCATGAGTTCAGTAATAGGTTGCAGTTTCATCCAATCTGATATATTTCACACCTCAAATCCCACCTGGACGAGAACATCGGGTTTGTATATGGTAATCTTGCAACATGAGTTCAGTAATAGGTTGCAGTTTCATCCAATATGATATATTTCACACCTCAAATCCCACTTGAACTTGAAACTAGGGTCTGTATATGGTAATCTTGTAACCTGAGCTCAGTAATAGGTTGCAGTTTCATCCAATCTGAGACATTTCACATCTCAAATCCCACATGGACGTGAACATCGGTTTTGTATATGGTAATCTACCAACATGAGTTCAGTAATAGGTTGCAGTTTAATCCAATCTGATATATTTCACACCTCAAACCTCACCGGGACGAGAACATTGGGTATGTATATGGTAATCTTGCAACACGAATTCACTAATAGGTTGCAGTTTCATCCAATCTGATATATTTCACCCCTCAAATCCCACGAAGACGAGAATATCGGGTCTGTGTATGATAATTTTGCAACATGAGTTCAGTAATAGGTTGCAATTTCATCCAATCTGATATATTTCACACTTCAAACCTCACCTGGACGAGAACATCGGGTCTGTATATGGTAATCTTGCAACATGAGTTCAGTAATAGGTTGCAGTTTCATCCAATCTGATATATTTCAGACTTCAAACCTGTCCTGGACGAGAACATCGGGTCTGTATATGGTAATTTTGCAACCTGAGTTCAGTAATAGGTTGCAGTTTCATCTAATATGATATATTTCACACCTCAAACCTCACCTGGACGAAAACATCAGGTATGTATATGGTAATCTTGCAACATGAGTTCAGTAATAGGTTGCAGTTTCATCCAATCTGATATATTTGAGACCTCAAGTCCCACCTGGACGAGAACATCGGGTCTGTATATGGTAATCTTGCAACATGAGTTCAGTAACAGGTTGCAGTTTCATCCAATCTGAGACATTTCACATCTCAAATCCCACATGGACGAGAACATCGGTTTTGTATATGGTAATCTACCAACATGAGTTCAGTAATAGATTGCAGTTTCATCCAATCTGATATATTTCACACCTCAAACTCCACCTGGATGAGAACATCGGGTATGCATAATGTAATCTTGCAACTTGAATTCATTAATAGGTTGATGTTTCATCCAATCTGATATATTTCACACCCCAAACCTCTCCTGGACGAGAACATCAGGTGTGTATATGGTAATCTTGCAACATGAGTTCAGTAATAGGTTGCAGTTTCATCCAATATGATATATTTCACACCTCAAACCTGGCCTGGACGAGAACATCGGGTCTGCATATGGTAATCTTGCAACCTGAGTTCA
>NC_039368.1:98868767-98869038 GCF_003573695.1 Papaver somniferum
GTTGCAGTTTCATCCAATCTGATATATTTCACAGCTCAAACCTCACCTGGACGAGAACATCGGGTATGTATATGGTAATCCTGCAACATGAATTCATTAATAGGTTGCAGTTTCATCCAATCAGATACATTTCACACCTCAAATCCCACCTGGACGAGAACATCGGGTCTGTATATGGTAATCTTGCTACATGAGTTCAGTAATAGGTTGAAGTTTTATCCAATCTGATATATTTCACACCCAAATCCCACATGGACGAGAATATCGGGTC
>NC_039368.1:98869048-98901769 GCF_003573695.1 Papaver somniferum
TGTATATGGTAATCTTGCAACATGAGTTCAGTAATAGGTTGCAGTTTCATCCAATATGATATATTTCACACCTCAAACCTGGCCTGGACGAGAACATCGGGTCTGCATATGGTAATCTTGCAACCTGAGTTCAACAATGGGTTGAAGTTTCATCCAATATGATATATTTCACACCTCAAACCTCACCTGAACGAAAACATCAGGTATGTATATGGTAATTTTGCAACATGAGTGCAGTAATAGGTGCAGTTTCATCTAATCTGATATATTTCACACCTCAAATCCCACCTGGACGAGAACATCGGGTTTGTATATGGTAATCTTGCAACATGAGTTCAGTAATAAGTTGCAGTTTCATCCAATCTGATATATTTCACAGCTCAAACCTCACCTGGACGAGAACATCGGGTATGTATATGGTAATCCTGCAACATGAATTCATTAATAGGTTGCAGTTTCATCCAATCAGATACATTTCACACCTCAAATCCCACCTGGACGAGAACATCGGGTCTGTATATGGTAATCTTGCTACATGAGTTCAGTAATAGGTTGAAGTTTTATCCAATCTGATATATTTCACACCCAAATCCCACATGGACGAGAATATCGGGTCTGTATATGGTAATCTTGCAACCTGAGTTCAGTAATAGGTTGCAGTTTCATCCTATATGATATATTTCACACCTCAAACCTCACCTGGACGAAAACATCATGTATGTATATGGTAATATTGCATCATGAGTTCAGTAATAGGTTGCAGTTTCATCCAATCTGATATATTTCACACCTCAAATCCCACCTGGACGAGAACATCGAGTTTGTATATGGTAATCTTGCAACATGAATTCACTAATAGGTTGCAGTTTCATCCAGTCTGATATATTTCACCCCTCAAATCCCACGAAGACAAGAATATCGGGTCTGTGTATGATAATTTTGCAACATGAGTTCAGTAATAGGTTGCAGTTTCATCCAATATGATATATTTCACACCCAAATCCCACATGGACGAGAATATCGGGTCTGTATATGGTAATTTTGCAACATGAGTTAAGTAATAGGTTGCAATTTCATCCAATCTGATATATTTCACACCTCAAACCTCACCTGGACAAGAACATCAAGTCTGTATATGGTAATCTTGCAACATGACTTCACTAATAGGTTGCAGTTTCATCCAATCTGATATATTTCACACCTCAAACCTCACCTGGAAGAGAACATCGGGTCTGTATATGGTAATCTTGCAACATTAGTTCAGTAACAGGTTGAAGTTTCATCCAATTTGAGACATTTCACATCTCAAATCCCACATGGACGAGAACATCGGTTTTTTATGTGGTAATCTACCAACATGAGTTTAGTAATAGGTTGCAGTTTCATCCAATCTGATATATTTCACACCCAAATCCCACATGGACGAGAATATCGGGTCTGTATATGGTAATTTTGCAACATGAGTTCAGTAATAGGTTGCAGTTTCATCCAATCTAATATATATTTCACACCTCAAACCTCACCTGGACGAGAACATCAAGTCAGTATATGGTAATCTTGCAACATGAGTTCAGTAATAGGTTGCAGTTTCATCCAATCTGAAATATTTTACACCTCAAACCTCACCTGGAAGAGAACATCGGGTATGTATATGGTAATCCTGCAATATGAATTCATTAATAGGTTGCAGTTTCATCCAATCTGATACATTTCACACCTGAAATCCCACCTGGACGAGAACATCGGGTCTGTATATGGTAATCTTGCTACATAAGTTCAGTAATAGGTTGCAGTTTCATCCAATCTGATATATTTCACACCTCAAGTCCCACCTGGACATGAACATCGGGTATGTATATGGTAATCTTGCAACATGAGTTCAGTAACAGGTTGCAGTTCATCCAATCTGAGACATTTCACATCTCAAATCCCACATGGACGAGAACATCGATTTTATATATGGTAATCTACCAACATGAGTTCAGTAATAGATTGCAGTTTCATCCAATCTGATATATTTCACACCTCAAACCTCGCCTGGACGAAAACATCAGGTATGTATATGGTAATTTTGCAACATGATTGCAGTAATAGGTTGCAGTTTCATCTAATCTGATATATTTCACACCTCAAATCACACCTGGACGAGAACATCGGGTCTGTCTATGGTAATCTTGCAACATGAGTTCAGTAATAGGTTACAGTTTCATCCAATCTGATATATTTCACAGCTCAAACCTCACCTGGACGAGAACATCGGGTTTGTATATGGTAATCCTGCAACATGAATTCATTAATAGGTTGCAGTTTCATCCAATCAGATACATTTCACACCTCAAATCCCACCTGGACGAGAACATTGGGTCTGTATATGGTAATCTTGCTACATGAGTTCAGTAATAGGTTGCAGTTTCATCCAATCTGATATATTTCACACCCAAATCCCACATGGACGAGAATATCGGGTATGTATATGGTAATTTTGCAACATGAGTTCAGTAATAGGTTGCAGTTTCATCCAATCTGATATATTTCACACCTCAAACCTCACCTGGACAAGAACACCAAGTCTGTATATGGTAATCTTGCAACATGAGTTCAGTAATAGGTTGCAGTTTCATCCAATCTGATATATTTCACACCTCAAACCTCACCTGGAATAGAACATCGGGTCTGTATATGGCAATCTTGCAACATTAGTTCAGTAACAGGTTGAAGTTTCATCTAATTTGAGACATTTCACATCTAAAATCCCACATGGACGAGAACATCGGTTTTTTAAATGGTAATCTACCAACATGAGTTCAGTAATAGGTTGCAGTTTCATCCAATCTGATATATTTCACACCTCAAACCTCACCTGGACGAGAACATCGTGTATGTATATGGTAATCTTGCAACATGAATTCATTAATTGGTTGCAATTTCATCCAATCTGATATATTTCACACCTCAAACCTTACCTGGACGAGAACATCAGGTCTGTATATGGTAATCTTGCAACATGAGTTTAGTAATAGGTTGCAGTTTCATCCAATATGATATATGTCACACCTCAAACCTCACCTGGACGAAAGTATCAGGTATGTATATGGTAATCTTGAAACATGAGGTCATTAATAGGTTGCCGTTTCATCCAATCTGATATATTTCACACCTCAAGTCCCACCTGGACGAGAACATCGGGTCTGTACATGGTAATCTTGCAACATGAGTTCAGTAATAGGTTGCAGTTTCATCCAATATGATATATTTCACACCTCAAACCTGGCCTGGACAAGAACATCGGGTCTGTATATGGTAATCTTGCAACCTGAGTTCAGTAATAGGTTGCAGTTTCATCCAATATGATATATTTCACACCTCAAACCTCACCTGGACGAAAACATCAAGTATGTATATGGTAATTTTGCAACATGAGTGCAGTAATAGGTTGCAGTTTCATCTAATCTGATATATTTCACACCTCAAATCCCACCTGGACAAGAACATCGGGTCTGTATATGGTAATCTTGCAACATGAGTTCAGTAATAGGTTGCAGTTTCATCCAATCTGATATATTTCACATCTCAAACCTCACCTGGACGAGAACATCGGGTTTGTATATGGTAATCCTGCAACATGAATTCATTAATAGGTTGCAGTTTCATCCAATCAGATACATTTCACACCTCAAATCCCACCTGGACGAGTACATCGGGTATGTATATGGTAATCTTGCTACATGAGTTCAGTAATAGGTTGCAGTTTCATCCAATCTGATATATTTCACACCCAAATCCCACATGGACGAGAATATCGGGTCTGTATATGGTAATTTTGCAACATGAGTTCAGTAATAGGTTGCAGTTTCATCCAATCTAATATATATTTCACACCTCAAACCTCACCTGGACAAGAACATCAAGTCAGTATATGGTAATCTTGCAACATGAGTTCAGTAATAGGTTGCAGTTTCATCCAATCTGATATATTTCACACCTCAAACCTCACCTGGAAGAGAACATCGGGTATGTATATGGTAATCCTGCAATATGAATTCATTAATAGGTTGCAGTTTCATCCAATCTGATACATTTCACACCTGAAATCCCACCTGGACGAGAACATCGGGTCTGTATATGGTAATCTTGCTACATAAGTTCAGTAATAGGTTGCAGTTTCATCCAATCTGATATATTTCACACCTCAAGTCCCACCTGGACGAGAATATCAGGTCTGTATATGGTAATTTTGCAACATGAGTTCAGTAATAGGTTGCAGTTTCATCCAATCTGATATATTTCACACCTCAAACCTCACCTAGTCGAGAACATCAGGTATGTATATGGTAATCCTGCAACATGAGTTCAATAATAGGTTGCAGTTTCATCCAATCTGATATATTTTACACCTCAAACCTCACCTGGACGAGAACATCGGGTATGTATATGGTAATCCTGCAACATGAGTTCAGTAATAAGTTGCAGTTTCATCTAATCTGATATATTTCACACCTCAAACCTCACCTGGACGAGAACATCTGGTCTGTATATGGTAATCTTGCAACATGAGTTCAGTAATAGGTTGCAGTTTCATCAAATCTAATATATTTCACACCTCAAACCTGGCCTGGACGAGAAAATCGGGTCTGTATATGGTAATCTTGCAACCTGAGTTCAGTAATAGGTTGTAGTTTCATCCAATATGATATATTTCACACCTCAAACCTCACCTGGACGAAAACATCATGTATTTATATGGTAATCTTGCATCATGAGTTCAGTAATAGGTTGCAGTTTCATCCAATCTGATATCTTTCACACCTTAAATCCCACCTGGACGAGAACATCGGGTCTGTATATGGTAATCTTGCAACATGAGTTCAGTAATAGGTTGCAGTTTCATCCAATATGATATATTTCACACCTCAAATCCCAATGGAACTTGAAAATAGGGTCTGTATATGGTAATCTTGCAACCTGAGCTCAGTAATAGGTTGCAGTTTCATCCAATCTGAGATATTTCACATCTCAAATCCCACATGGACGTGAACATCGGTTTTGTATATGGTAATCTACCAACATGAGTTCAGTAATAGGTTGCAGTTTAATCCAATCTGATATATTTCACACCTCAAACCTCACCTGGACGAGAACATCGGGTATGTATATGGTAATCTTGCAACATGAATTCACTAATAGGTTGCAGTTTCATCCAATCTGTTATATTTCACCCCTCAAATCCCACGAATACGGGAATATCGGGTCTGTGTATGATAATTTTGCAACATGAGTTCAGTAATAGGTTGCAGTTTCATCCAATCTGATATATTTCACACCCAAATCCCACATGGACGAGAATATCGGGTCTGTATATGGTAATTTTGCAACATGAGTTCAGTAATAGGTTGCAGTTTCATCCAATCTAATATATATTTCACACCTCAAACCTCACCTGGACAAGAACATCAAGTCAGTATATGGTAATCTTGCAACATGAGTTCAGTAATAGGTTGCAGTTTCATCCAATCTGATATATTTCACACCTCAAACCTCACCTAGAAGAGAACATCGGGTATGTATATGGTAATCCTGCAATATGAATTCATTAATAGGTTGCAGTTTCATCCAATCTGATACATTTCACACCTCAAATCCCACCTGGACGAGAACATCGGGTCTGTATATGGTAATCTTGCTACATAAGTTCAGTAATAGGTTGCAGTTTCATCCAATCTGATATATTTCACACCTCAAGTCCCACATGGACGAGAATATCAGGTCTGTATATGGTAATTTGCAACATGAGTTCAGTAATAGGTTGCAGTTTCATCCAATCTGATATATTTCACACCTCAAACCTCACCTAGTCGAGAACATCTGGTATGTATATGGTAATCCTGGAACATGAGTTCAATAATAGGTTGCAGTTTCATCCAATCTGATATATTTTACATCTCAAACCTCACCTGGACGAGAACATCGGGTATGTATATGGTAATCCTGCAACATGAGTTCAGTAATAAGTTACAGTTTCATCTAATATGATATATTTCACACCTCAAACCTCACCTGGACGAGAACATCAGGTCTGTATATGGTAATCTTGCAACATGAGTTCAGTAATAGGTTGCAGTTTCATCAAATCTAAATATTTCACACCTCAAACCTGGCCTGGACGAGAAAATCGGGTTTGTATATGGTAATCTTGCAACCTGAATTCAGTAATAGGTTGCAGTTTCATCCAATATAATATATTTCACACCACAAACCTCACCTGGACGAAAACATCATGTATGTATATGGTAATCTTGCATCATGAGTTCAGTAATAGGTTGCAGTTTCATCCAATCTGATATATTTCACACCTCAAATCCCACCTGGACGAGAACATCGGGTCTGTATAAGGTAATCTTGCAACATGAGTTCAGTAATAGGTTGCAGTTTCATCCAATATGATATATTTCACACCTCAAATCCCACTGGAACTTGAAAATAAGGTCTGTATATGGTAATCTTGCAACCTGAGTTCAGTAATAGGTTGCAGTTTCATCCAATCTGAGACATTTCACATCTCAAATCCCACATGGACGTGAACATCGGTTTTGTATATGGTGATCTACCAACATGAGTTCAGTAATAGGTTGCAGTTTAATCCAATCTGATATATTTCACACCTCAAACCTCACCTGGACGAGAACATCGGGTATGTATATGGTAATCTTGCAACATGAATTCACTAATAGGTTGCAGTTTCATCCAATCTGTTATATTTCACCCCTCAAATCCCACGAAGACGGGAATATCGGGTCTGTGTATGATAATTTTGCAACATGAGTTCAGTAATAGGTTGCAGTTTCATCCAATCTGATATATTTCACACCTCAAACCTCACCTGGACGAGAACATCGGGTCTGTATATGGTAATTTTGCAACATGAGTTCAGTAATAGGTTGCAGTTTCATCCAATCTGATATATTTCACACCTCAAACTTGGCCTGGACGAGAACATCGGGTCTGTATATATGGTAATCTTGCAACCTGAGTTCAGTAATAGGTTGCAGTTTCATCCAATATGATATATTTCACACCACAAACCTCACCTGGACGAAAACATCAGGTATGTATATGGTAATCTTGCAACATGAGTTCAGTAATAGGTTGCAGTTTCATCCAATCTGATATATTTCACACCTCAAGTCCCACCTGGATGAGAACATCGGGTCTGTATATGGTAATCTTGCAACATGAGTTCAGTAACAGGTTGCAGTTTCATCAATCTGAGACATTTCACATCTAAAATCCCACATGGACGAGAACATCGGTTTTGTATATGGTAATCTACCAACATGAGTTCAGTAATAGATTGCAGTTTCATCCAATCTGATATATTTCACACCTCAAACTCCACCTGGATGAGAACATCGGGTATGTATATGGTAATCTTGCAACATGAATTCATTAATAGGTTGCAGTTTCATCCAATCTGATATATTTCACACCTCAAACCTCACCTGGACGAGAACATCAGGTCTGTATATGGTAATCTTGCAACATGAGTTCAGTAATAGGTTGAAGTTTCATCCAATATGATATATTTCACACCTCAAACCTGGCCTGGACTAGAACATCGGGTCTGTATATGGTAATCTTGCAACCTGAGTTCAGTAATAGGTTGCGGTTTCATCCAATATGATATATTTCACACCTCAAACCTCACCTGGACGATAACATCAGGTATATATATGGTAATTTTGCAACATGAGTGCAGTAATAGGTTGCAGTTTCATCTAATCTGATATATTTCACACCTCAAATCCCACCTGGACAAGAACATCGGGTCTGTATATGGTAATATTGCAACATGAGTTCAGTAATAGGTTGCAGTTTCATCCAATCTGATATATTTCACATCTCAAACCTCACCTGGACGAGAACATCGGGTTTGTATATGGTAATCCTGCAACATGAATTCATTAATAGGTTGCAGTTTCATCCAATCAGATACATTTCACACCTCAAATCCCACCTGGACGAGTACATCGGGTATGTATATGGTAATCTTGCTACATGAGTTCAGTAATAGGTTGCAGTTTCATCCAATCTGATATATTTCACACCCAAATCCCACATGGACGAGAATATCGGGTCTGTATATGGTAATTTTGCAACATGAGTTCAGTAATAGGTTGCAGTTTCATCCAATCTAATATATATTTCACACCTCAAACCTCACCTGGACAAGAACATCAAGTCAGTATATGGTAATCTTGCAACATGAGTTCAGTAATAGGTTGCAGTTTCATCCAATCTGATATATTTCACACCTCAAACCTCACCTGGAAGAAAACATCGGGTATGTATATGGTAATCCTGCAATATGAATTCATTAATAGGTTGCAGTTTCATCCAATCTGATACATTTCACACCTGAAATCCCACCTGGACGAGAACATCGGGTCTGTATATGGTAATCTTGCTACATAAGTTCAGTAATAGGTTGCAGTTTCATCCAATCTGATATATTTCACACCTCAAGTCCCACCTGGACGAGAATATCAGGTTTGTATATGGTAATTTTGCAACATGAGTTCAGTAATAGGTTGCAGTTTCATCCAATCTGATATATTTCACACCTCAAACCTCACCTAGTCGAGAACATCATGTATGTATATGGTAATCCTGCAACATGAGTTCAATAATAGGTTGCAGTTTCATCCAATCTGATATATTTTACACCTCAAACCTCACCTGGACGAGAACATCGGGTATGTATATGGTAATCCTGCAACATGAGTTCAGTAATAAGTTGCAGTTTCATCTAATCTGATATATTTCACACCTCAAACCTCACCTGGACGAGAACATCAGGTCTGTATATGGTAATCTTGCAACATGAGTTCAGTAATAGGTTGCAGTTTCATCAAATCTAATATATTTCACACCTCAAACCTGGCCTGGACGAGAAAATCGGGTCTGTATATGGTAATCTTGCAACCTGAGTTCAGTAATAGGTTGCAGTTTCATCCAATATGATATATTTCACACCTCAAACCTCACCTGGACAAAAACATCATGTATGTATATGGTAATCTTGCATCATGAGTTCAGTAATAGGTTGCAGTTTCATCCAATCTGATATCTTTCACACCTCAAATCCCACCTGGACGAGAACATCAGGTCTGTATATGGTAATCTTGCAACATGAGTTCAGTAATAGGTTGCAGTTTCATCCAATATGATATATTTCACACCTCAAATCCCAATGGAACTTGAAAATAGGGTCTGTATATGGTAATCTTGCAACCTGAGCTCAGTAATAGGTTGCAGTTTCATCCAATCTGAGACATTTCACATCTCAAATCCCACATGGACGTGAACATCGGTTTTGTATATGGTAATCTACCAACATGAGTTCAGTAATAGGTTGCAGTTTAATCCAATCTGATATATTTCACACCTCAAACCTCACCTGGACGAGAACATCGGGTATGTATATGGTAATCTTGCAACATGAATTCACTAATAGGTTGCAGTTTCATCCAATCTGTTATATTTCACCCCTCAAATCCCACGAAGACGGGAATATCGGGTCTGTGTATGATAATTTTGCAACATGAGTTCAGTAATAGGTTGCAGTTTCATCCAATCTGATATATTTCACACCTCAAACCTCACCTGGACGAGAACATCGGGTCTGTATATGGTAATTTTGCAACATGAGTTCAGTAATAGGTTGCAGTTTCATCCAATCTGATATATTTCACACCTCAAACCTGGCCTGGACGAGAACATCGGGTCTGTATATGGTAATCTTGCAACCTGAATTCAGTAATAGGTTGCAGTTTCATCCAATATGATATATTTCACACCACAAACCTCACCTGGACGAAAACATCAGGTATGTATATGGTAATCTTGCAACATGAGTTCAGTAATAGGTTGCAGTTTCATCCAATCTGATATATATTTCACACCTCAAGTCCCACCTGGATGAGAACATCGGGTCTGTATATGGTAATCTTGCAACATGAGTTCTGTAACAGGTTGCAGTTTCATCAATCTGAGACATTTCACATCTAAAATCCCACATGGACGAGAACATCGGTTTTGTATATGGTAATCTACCAACATGAGTTCAGTAATAGATTGCAGTTTCATCCAATCTGATATATTTCACACCTCAAACTCCACCTGGATGAGAACATCGGGTATGTATATGGTAATCTTGCAAATTGAATTCAATAATAGGTTGCAGTTTCATCCAATCTGATATATTTCACACCTCAAACCTCACCTGGACGAGAACATCAGGTCTGTATATGGTAATCTTGCAACATGAGTTCAGTAATAGGTTGAAGTTTCATCCAATATGATATATTTCACACCTCAAACCTGGCCTGGACTAGAACATCGGGTATGTATATGGTAATCTTGCAACCTGAGTTCAGTAATAGGTTGCGGTTTCATCCAATATGATATATTTCACACCTCAAACCTCACCTGGACGATAACATCAGGTATATATATGGTAATTTTGCAACATGAGTGCAGTAATAGGTTGCAGTTTCATCTAATCTGATATATTTCACACCTCAAATCCCACCTGGATGAGAACATCGGGTCTGTATATGGTAATCTTTATACATGAGTTCAGTAATAGGTTGCAGTTTCATCCAATCTGATATATTTCACACCTCAAGTCCCACCTGGACGAGAATATCAGGTCTGTATATGGTAATTTCGCAACATGAGTTCAGTAATAGGTTGCAGTTTCATCCACTCTGATATATTTCACACCTCAAACCTCACCTGGTCGAGAACATCAGGTATGTATATGGTAATCCTGCAACACGAGTTCAATAATAGGTTGCAGTTTCATCCAATCTGACATATTTTACACCTCAAACCTCAACTGGACGAGAACATCGGGTATGTATATGGTAATCCTGCAACATGAGTTCAGTAATAAGTTGCAGTTTCATCTAATCCGATATATTTCACACCTCAAACCTCACCTGGACGAGAACATCGGGTCTGTATATGGTAATTTTGCAACATGAGTTCAGTAATAGGTTGTAGTTTCATCCAATCTGATATATTTTACACCTCAAGTCCCACCTGGACGAGAATATCAGGTCTGTATATGGTAATTTCGCAACATGAGTTCAGTAATAGGTTGCAGTTTCATCCAATCTGATATATTTCACACCTCAAACCTCAGCTGGTCGAGAACATCAGGTATGTATATGGTAATCCTGCAACACGAGTTCAATAATAGTTTGCAGTTTCATCCAATCTGATATATTTCACACCTCAAACCTGGCCTGGACGAGAACATCGGGTCTGTATATGGTAATCTTGCAACCTGAGTTCAGTAATAGGTTGCAGTTTCATCCAATATGATATATTTCACACCTCAAACCTCACCTGGACGAAAACATCAGGTATGTATATGGTAATCTTGCAACATGAGTTCAGTAATAGGTTGCAGTTTCATCCAATCTGATATATTTCACACCTCAAGTCCCACCTGGATGAGAACATCGGGTCTGTATATGGTAATCTTGCAACATGAGTTCAGTAACAGGTTGCAGTTTCATCAATCTGAGACATTTCACATCTAAAATCCCACATGGACGAGAACATCGGTTTTGTATATGGTAATCTACCAACATGAGTTCAGTAATAGATTGCAGTTTCATCCAATATGATATATTTCACACCTCAAACTCCACCTGGATGAGAACATCGGGTATGTATATGGTAATCTTGCAACATGAATTCATTAATAGGTTGCAGTTTCATCCAGTCTGATATATTTCACACCTCAAACCTCACCTAGACGAGAACATCAGGTCTGTATATGGTAATCTTGCAACATGAGTTCAGTAATAGGTTGAAGTTTAAACCCAATATGATATATTTCACACCTCAAACCTGGCCTGGACTAGAACATCGGGTCTGTATATGGTAATCTTGCAACCTGAGTTCAGTAATAGGTTGCGGTTTCATCCAATATGATATATTTCACACCTCAAACCTCACCTGGACGATAACATCAGGTATATATATGGTAATTTTGCAACATGAGTGCAGTAATAGGTTGCAGTTTCATCTAATCTGATATATTTCACACCTCAAATCCCACTTGGACGAGAACATCGGGTCTGTATATGGTAATCTTGATACATGAGTTCAGTAATAGGTTGCAGTTTCATCCAATCTGATATATTTCACACCTGAAGTCCCACCTGGACGAGAATATCAGGTCTGTATATGGTAATTTCGCAACATGAGTTCAGTAATAGGTTGCAGTTTCATCCAATCTGATATATTTCACACCTTAAACCTCACCTGGTCGAGAATATCAGGTATGTATATGGTAATCCTGCAACACGAGTTCAATAATAGGTTGCATTTTCATCCAATCTGATATATTTTACACCTCAAACCTCTCCTGGACGAGAACATCGGGTATGTATATGGTAATCCTGCAACATGAGTTCAGTAATAAGTTGCAGTTTCATCTAATCTGATATATTTCACACCTCAAACCTCACCTGGACGAGAACATCAGGTCTTTATATGGTAATCTTGCAACATGAGTTCAGTAATAGGTTGCAGTTTCATCAAATCTAATATATTTCACACCTCAAACCTGGCCTGGACGAGAACATCGGGTCTGTATATGGTAATCTTGCAACCTGAGTTCAGTAATAGGTTGCAGTTTCATCCAATATGATATATTTCACACCTCAAACCTCACCTGGACGAAAACATCATGTATGTATATGGTAATCTTGCATCATGAGTTCAGTAATAGATTGCAGTTTCATCCAATCTGATATATTTCACACCTCAAATCCCACCTGGATGAGAACATCGGGTCTGTATATGGTAATGTTGCAACATGAGTTCAGTAATAGGTTGCAGTTTCATCCAATATGATATATTTCACACCTCAAATCCCACTTGAACTTGAAAATAGGGTCTGTATATGGTAATCTTGCAACCTGAGCTCAGTAATAGGTTGTAGTTTCATCCAATCTGAGACATTTCACATCTCAAATCCCACATGGACGTGAACATCGGTTTTGTATATGGTAATCTACCAACATGAGTTCAGTAATAGGTTGCAGTTTAATCCAATCTGATATATTTCACACCTCAAACCTCACCTGGACGAGAACATCGGGTATGTATATGGTAATCTTGCAACATGAATTCACTAATAGGTTACAGTTTCATCTGATCTGATATATTTCACCCCTCAAAGCCCACGAAGACGAGAATATCGGGTCTGTGTATGATAATTTTGCAACATGAGTTCAGTAATAGGTTGCAGTTTCATCCAATCTGATATATTTCACACCTCAAACCTCACCTGGACGAGAACATCGGGTCTGTATATGGTAATCTTGCAACAAGAGTTCAGTAATAGGTTGCAGTTTCATCCAATCTGATATATTTCACACCTCAAACCTGGCCTGGACGAGAACATCGGGTCTGTATATGGTAATCTTGCAACCTGAGTTCAGTAATAGGTTGCAGTTTCATCCAATATGATATATTTCAAACCTCAAACCTCACCTGGACGAAAACATCAGGTATGTATATGGTAATCTTGCAACATGAGTTCAGTAATAGGTTGCAGTTTCATCCAATCTGATATATTTCACACCTCAAGTCCCACCTGGACGAGAACATCGGGTCTGTATATGGTAATCTTGCAACATGAGTTCAGTAACAGGTTGCTGTTTCATCCAATCTGAGACATTTCACATTTCAAATCCCACATGGACGAGAACATCGTTTTTGTATATGGTAATCTACCAACATGAGTTCAGTAATAGATTGCAGGTTCATCCAATCTGATATAATTCACACCTCAAACTCCACCTGGATGAGAACATCGGGTATGTATATGGTAATCTTGCAACATGAATTCATTAATAGGTTGCAGTTTCATCCAATCTGATATGTTTCACACCTCAAACCTCACCTGAACGAGAACATCAGGTCTGTATATGGTAATCTTGCAACATGAGTTCAGTAATAGGTTGCAGTTTCATCCCATATGATATATTTCAAACCTCAAACCTGGCCTGGACGAGAACATCGGGTCTGTATACAGTAATCTTGCAACCTGAGTTCAGTAATAGGTTGCAGTTTCATCCAATATGATATATTTCACACCTCAAACCTCACCTGGACGAAAACATCAGGTATGTATATGGTAATTTTGCAATATGAGTTCAGTAATAGGTTGCGGTTTCATCTAATATGATATATTTCACACCTCAAATCCCACATGGACGAGAATATCGGGTCTGTATATGGTAATTTTGCAACATGAGTTCAGTAATAGGTTGCAGTTTCATCCAATCTGATATATTTCACACCTCAAGCCCCACCTGGACGAAAACATCGCGTCTGTATATGGTAATCTTGCAACATGAGTTCAGTAATAGGTTGCAGTTTCATCCAATCTGATATATTTCATACCTCAAACCTCACCTGGACAAGAACATCAAGTCTGTATATGGTAATCTTGCAACATGAGTTCAGTAATAGGTTGCAGTTTAATCCAATCTGATATATTTCACACCTCAAACCTCACCTGGACGAGAACATCGAGTATGTATATGATAATCCTGCAACATGAATTCGTTAATAGGTTGCAGTTTCATCCAATCTGATATATTTCACACCTCAAATCCCACCTGGACGAGAACATCGGGTCTGTATATGGTAATCTTGCTACATGAGTTCAGTAATAGGTTGCAGTTTCATCCAATCTTATATATTTCACACCTCAAACCTCACTTGGACGAGAACATCGGGTATGTATATGGTAATCCTGCAACATGAGTTCAATAATAGGTTGCAGTTTCATCCAATCAAATATATTTCACACCTCAAATCCCACATGGACGAGAATATCGGGTCTGTATATATTGTAATTTTGCGACAAGAGTTCAGTAATAGGTTGCAGTTTCATCCAATCTAATATATTTCACACCTCAAACCTCACCTGGTCGAGAACATCGGGTATGTATATGGTAATCCTGCAACATGAGTTCAATAATAGGTTGCAGTTTCATCCAATATGATATATTTTACACCTCAAACCTCACCTGGACGAGAACATCGGGTATGTATATGGTAAACCTGCAACATGAGTTCAGTAATAAGTTGCAGTTTCATCCAATCTGATATATTTCACACCTCAAACCTCACCTGGACAAGAACATCAGGTCTGTATATGGTAGTTTTGCAACATGAGTTCAGTAAAAGGTTGCAGTTTCATCAAATATAATATATTTCACACCTCAAACCTGGCCTGGGCGAGAACATCGGGTCTGTATATGGTAATCTTGCAACCTGAGTTCAGTAATAGGTTGCAGTTTCATCCAATATGATATATTTCACACCTCAAACCTCACATGGACGAAAACATCAGGTATGTATATGGTAATCTTGCAACATGAGTTCAGTAATAGGTTGCAGTTTCATCCAATCTGATATATTTCACACCTCAAATCCCACCTGGACGAGAATATCGGGTCTGTATATGGTAATCCTGCAACATGAGTTTAGCAATAAGTTGCAGTTTCATCCAATCTGATATATTTCACACCTCAAACCTCACCTGGACGAGAACATCAGGTCTGTATATGGTAGTCTTGCAACATGAGTTCAGTAATAGGTTGAAGTTTCATCCAATATGATATATTTCACACCTCAAGCCTCACCTGGACGAGAATATCGGGTATGTATATGGTAATCCTGCAACATGAGTTCAGTAATAGGTTGAAGTTTCATCCAATCTGATATATATCACACCTCAAATCCCACTTGAACTTGAAAATAGGGTCTGTATATGGTAATCTTGCATCATGAGCTCAATAATAGGTTGCAGTTTCATCCAATCTGAGACATTTCACATCTCAAATCCCACATGGACGAAAACATCGGTTTTGTATATGGTGATCTACTAACATGAGTTCAGTAATAGGTTGCAGTTTAATCCAATCTGATATATTTCAATCCTCAAACCTCACCTGGACGAGAACATCGTGTATGTATATGGTAATCTTGCAACATGAATTAATTAATAGGTTGCAGTTTCATCCAATCTGATATATTTCAAACCTCAAATCCCACGTGGACGAGAATATCGGGTCTGTATATGGTAATTTTGCAACATGAGTTCAGTAATAGGTTGCAAGTTCATCCAATCTGATATATTTCACACCTCAAACCTCACCTGGACGAGAACATCAGGTATGTATATGGTAATCCTGCAACATGCGTTCAATAATAGGTTTCAGTTTCATCCAATCTGATACATTTCACACCTCAAACCTAACCTGGACGAGAACATCGGGTCTGTATATGGCACTCTTGCAACATGAGTTCAGTAATAGGTTGCAGTTCCATCCAATATGATATATTTCACACCTCAAACCTCACATGGACGAAAACATCAGGTATGTATATGGTAATCTTGCAACATGAGTTCAGTAATAGGTTGCAGTTTAATCCAATCTGATATATTTCAATCCTTAAACCTCACCTGGACGAGAACATCGGGTATGTATATGGTAATCTTGCAACATGAATTAATTAATAGGTTGCAGTTTCATCCAATCTGATATATTTCAAACCTCAAATCCCACGTGGACGAGAATATCGGGTCTGTATATGGTAATTTTGCAACATGAGTTCAGTAATAGGTTGCAGTTTCATCCAATCTGATATATTTCACACCTCAAACCTCACCTGGACGAGAACATCAGGTATGTATATGGTAATCCTGCAACATGCGTTCAATAATAGGTTTCAGTTTCATCCAATCTGATACATTTCACACCTCAAACCTAACTTGGACGAGAACATCGGGTCTGTATATGGCACTCTTGCAACATGAGTTCAGTAATAGGTTGCAGTTTCATCTAATATGATATATTTCACACCTCAAACCTCACATGGACGAAAACATCAGGTATGTATATGGTAATCTTGCAACATGAGTTCAGTAATAGGTTGCAGTTTCATCCAATCTGATATATTTCACACCTCAAATCCCACCTGGACGAGAATATCGGGTATGTATATGGTAATCCTGCAACATGAGTTCAGCAATAAGTTGCAGTTTCATCCAATCTGATATATTTCACACCTCAAACCTCACCTGGACGAGAACATCAGGTCTGTATATGGTAGTCTTGCAACATGAGTTCAGTAATAGGTTGAAGTTTCATCCAATATGATATATTTCACACCTCAAGCCTCACCTGGACGAGAATATCGGGTATGTATATGGTAATCCTGCAACATGAGTTCAGTAATAGGTTGAAGTTTCATCCAATCTGATATATATCACACCTCAAATCCCACTTGAACTTGAAAATAGGGTCTGTATATGGTAATCTTGCATCCTGAGCTCAATAATAGGTTGCAGTTTCATCCAATCTGAGACATTTCACATCTCAAATCCCACATGGACGAAAACATCGGTTTTGTATATGGTGATCTACCAACATGAGTTCAGTAATAGGTTGCAGTTTAATCCAATCTGATATATTTCAATCCTCAAACCTCACCTGGACGAGAACATCGGGTATGTATATGGTAATCTTGCAACATAAATTAATTAATAGGTTGCAGTTTCATCCAATCTGATATATTTCAAACCTCAAATCCCACGTGGACGAGAATATCGGGTCTGTATATGGTAATTTTGCAACATGAGTTCAGTAATAGGTTGCAGTTTCATCCAATCTGATATATTTCACACCTCAAACCTCACCTGGACGAGAACATCAGGTATGTATATGGTAATCCTGCAACATGCGTTCAATAATAGGTTTCAGTTTCATCCAATCTGATACATTTCACACCTCAAACCTAACTTGGACGAGAACATCGGGTCTGTATATGGCACTCTTGCAACATGAGTTCAGTAATAGGTTGCAGTTTCATCTAATATGATATATTTCACACCTCAAACCTCACATGGACGAAAACATCAGGTATGTATATGGTAATCTTGCAACATGAGTTCAGTAATAGGTTGCAGTTTCATCCAATCTGATATATTTCACACCTCAAATCCCACCTGGACGAGAATATCGGGTCTGTATATGGTAATCCTGCAACATGAGTTTAGCAATAAGTTGCAGTTTCATCCAATCTGATATATTTCACACCTCAAACCTCACCTGGACGAGAACATCAGGTCTGTATATGGTAGTCTTGCAACATGAGTTCAGTAATAGGTTGAAGTTTCATCCAATATGATATATTTCACACCTCAAGCCTCACCTGGACGAGAATATCGGGTATGTATATGGTAATCCTGCAACATGAGTTCAGTAATAGGTTGAAGTTTCATCCAATCTGATATATATCACACCTCAAATCCCACTTGAACTTGAAAATAGGGTCTGTATATGGTAATCTTGCATCATGAGCTCAATAATAGGTTGCAGTTTCATCCAATCTGAGACATTTCACATCTCAAATCCCACATGGACGAAAACATCGGTTTTGTATATGGTGATCTACTAACATGAGTTCAGTAATAGGTTGCAGTTTAATCCAATCTGATATATTTCAATCCTCAAACCTCACCTGGACGAGAACATCGTGTATGTATATGGTAATCTTGCAACATGAATTAATTAATAGGTTGCAGTTTCATCCAATCTGATATATTTCAAACCTCAAATCCCACGTGGACGAGAATATCGGGTCTGTATATGGTAATTTTGCAACATGAGTTCAGTAATAGGTTGCAGTTTCATCCAATCTGATATATTTCACACCTCAAACCTCACCTGGACGAGAACATCAGGTATGTATATGGTAATCCTGCAACATGCGTTCAATAATAGGTTTCAGTTTCATCCAATCTGATACATTTCACACCTCAAACCTAACCTGGACGAGAACATCGGGTCTGTATATGGCACTCTTGCAACATGAGTTCAGTAATAGGTTGCAGTTTCATCCAATCTGATATATTTCACACCTCAAGTCCAGCCTGGTCGAGAACATCGGGTATGTATATGGTAATCTTGCAACATGAGTTCAGTAATAGGTTGCAGTTTCATCTAATATGATATATTTCACACCTCAAATCCCACATGGACGAGAATATCGGGTCTGTATATGGTAATTTTGCAACATGAGTTCAGTAATAGGTTGCAGTTTCATCCAATCTGATATATTTTACACCTCAAACCTCACCTGGACAAGAACATCAAGTCTGTATATGGTAATCCTGCAACATGAGTTTAGTAATAGGTTGCAGTTTCATCCAATCTGATATATTTCACACCTCAAATCCCACCTGGACGAGAACATCGGGTATGTATATGGTAATCTTGCTACATGAGTTTAGTAATAGGTTGCAGTTTCATCCAATCTGATATATTTCACACCTCAAACCTCACCTGGACGAGAACATCGGGTCTGTATATGGTAATCCTGCAACATGAGTTCAGTAATAGGTTGCAGTTTCATCCAATCTTATATATTTCACACCTCAAACCCCACCTGGACGAGAACATCGGGTATGTATATGGTAATCCTGCAACATGAGTTCAATAATAGGTTGCAGTTTCATCCAATCTGATATATTTCACACCTCAAATCCCGCATGGACGAGAATATCGGGTCTGTACATGGTAATTTTGCAACAAGAGTTCAGTAATAGGTTGCAGTTTCATCCAATCTAATATATTTCACACCTCAAACCTCACCTGGTCGAGAACATCGGGTAGGTATATGGTAATCCTGCAACATGAGTTCAATAATAGGTTGCAGTTTCATCCAATCTGATATATTTTACACCTCAAACCTCACCTGGACGAGAACATCGAAATGTATATGGTAAACCTGCAACATGAGTTCAGTAATAAGTTGCAGTTTCATCCAATCTGATATATTTCACACCTCAAACCTCACCTGGACGAGAACATCAGGTCTGTATATGGTAGTCTTGCAACATGAGTTCAGTAATAGGTTGCAGTTTCATCAAATCTAATATATTTCACACCTCAAACCTGGCCTGGACGAGAACATCGGGTCTGTATATGGTAATCTTGCAACCTGAGTTCAGTAATAGGTTGCAGTTTCATCCAATCTTATATATTTCACACCTCAAAACTCAACTGGACGAAAACATCAGGTATGTATATGGTAATCTTGCAACATGAGTTCAGTAATAGGTTGCAGTTTCATCCAATCTGATATATTTCACACCTCAAATCCCACCTGGACGAGAACATCGGGTCTGTATATGGTAATCCTGCAACATGAGTTCAGCAATAAGTTGCAGTTTCATCCAATCTGATATATTTCACACCTCAAACCTCACCTGGACGAGAACATCAGGTCTGTATATGGTAGTCTTTTAACATGAGTTCAGTAATAGGTTGAAGTTTCATCCAATATGATATATTTCACACCTCAAACCTCACCTTGACGAGAATATCGGGTATGCATATGATAATCTTGCAATATGAGTTCAGTAATAGGTTTGAGTTTCATCCAATCTGATATATTTCACACCTCAAATACCACCTGGACGAGAACATCGGGTCTGTATATGGTAATTTTGCAACATGAGTTCAGTAATAGGTTGTCGTTTCATCCAATATGATATGTTTCACACCTCAAGCCTCACCTGGACGAGAATATCGGGTATGTATATGGTAATCCTGCAACATGAGTTCAGTAATAGGTTGCAGTTTCATCCAATCTGATATATATCACACCTCAAATCCCACTTGAACTTGAAAATAGGGTCTGTATATGGTAATCTTGCAACCTGAGCTCAGTAATAGGTTGCAGTTTCATCCAATCTGAGACACTTCACATCTCAAATCCCACATGGACGAAAACATCGGTTTTGTATATGGTAATATACCAACATGAGTTCAGTAATAGGTTGCAGTTTAATCCAATCTGATATATTTCAATCCTAAAACCTCACCTGGACGAGAACATCGGGTATGTATATGGTAATCTTGCAACATGAATTCATTAATAAGTTGCAGTTTCATCCAATCTGATATATTTCACACCTCAAATCCTACGTGGACGAGAATATCGGGTCTGTATATGGTAATTTTGCAACATGAGTTCAGTAATAGGTTGGAGTTTCATCCAATCTGATATATTTCACACCTCAAACCTCACCCGGACGAGAGCATCAGGTATGTATATGGTAATCCTGCAACATGCGTTCAATAATAGGTTTCAGTTTCATCCAATCTGATACATTTCACACCTCAAACCTCACCTGGACGAGAACATTGGGTCTGTATATGTCAATCTTGCAACATGAGTTCAGTAATAGGTTGCAGTTTCATCCAATCTGATATATTTCACACCTCAAGTCCCGCCTGGTCGAGAACATCGGGTCTGTATATGGTAATCTTGCAACATGAGTTCAGTAATAGGTTGCAGTTTCATCCAATCTGATATATTTCACACCTCAAATCCCACCTGGACGAGAACATCGGGTCTGTATATGGTAATCTTGCAACATGAGTTTAGTAATAGGTTGCAGTTTCATCCAATCTGATATATTTCACACCTCAAGTCCCACATGGACGAGAACATCGGGTATGTATATGGTAATCTTGCAACATGAGTTCAGTAATAGGTTGCAGTTTCATCCAATCTGATATATTTTACACCTCAAACCTCACCTGGACAAGAACATCAAGTCTGTATATGGTAATCCTGCAACATGAGTGCAGTAATAGGTTGCAGTTTCATCTAATCTGATATATTTCACACCTCAAATCCCACCTGGACGAGAACATCGGGTATGTATATGGTAATCTTGCAACATGAGTTCAGTAATAGGTTGCAGTTTCATCCAATCTGATATATTTCACACCTCAAACCTCACCTGGACGAGAATATCAGGTCTGTATATGGTAATCTTGCAACATGAGATCAGTAATAGGTTGCAGTTTCATCCAATCTGATATATTTCACACCTCAAACCTCACCTGGACGAGAACATCGGGTCTGTATATAGTAATCTTGCAACATGAGTTCAGTAATAGGTTGCAGTTTCATCCAATCTGATACGTTTCACACCTCAAATACCACCTGGACGAGAACATCGGGTCTGTATATGGTAATCTTGCAACATGAGTTCAGTATTAGGTTGCAGTTTCATCCAATCTGATATATTTCACACCTGAAATCCCACCTGGACGAGAACATCGGGTATGTATATGGTAATCTTGCAACATGAGTTCAGTAATAGGTTGCAGTTTCATCCAATCTGATATATTTCACACCTCAAATCCCACCTGGACGAGAACATCGGGTCTGTATATGGTAATCTTGCAACATGAGTTCAGTAATAGGTTGCAGTTTCATCCAATCTGATATATTTCACACCTAAAATCCCACCTGGACGAGAACATCGGGTATGTATATGGTAATCTTGCAACATGAGTTCAGTAATAGGTTGCAGTTTCATCCAATCTGATATATTTCACACCTCAAACCTCACCTAGACGAGAACATAGAGTCTGTATATGGTAATCTTGCAACATGAGCTTAGTAATAGGTCGCAGTTTCATCCACTCTGATATATTTCACACCTCAAATCCCACCTAGACGAGAACATCAGGTATGTATATGGTAATCTTGCAACATGAGTTCAGTAATAGGTTGCAGTTTCATCAAATCTGATATATTTCACACCTCAAATCCCACCTGGACGAGAACATCGGGTATGTATATGGTAATCTTGCAACATGAGTTCAGTAATAGGTTGCAGTTTCATCCAATCTGATATATTTCACACCTCAAACCTCACCTGGACGAGAACATAGAGTCTGTATATGGTAATCTTGCAACATGAGCTTAGTAATAGGTCACAGTTTCATCCACTCTGATATATTTCACACCTCAAATCCCACCTGGACGAGAACATCAGATATGTATATGGTAATCTTGCAACATGAGTTCAGTAATAGGTTGCAGTTTCATCAAATCTGATATATTTGACACCTCAAATCCCACCTTGACGAGAACATCGGGTATGTATATGGTAATCTTACAACATGAGTTCAGTAATAGGTTGCAGTTTCATCCAATCTGATATGTTTCACACCTCAAATCTCACAAGGACGAGAACTTCGGGTCTGTATATGGTAATCTTGCAACATGAGTTCAGTTATAGGTTGCAGTTTCATCCAATCTGATATATTTCACACCTCAAACCTCACCTGGACGAGAACATAGGGTATGTATATGGTAATCTTGCAACATGAGCTTAGTAATAGGTCGCAGTTTCATCCACTATGATATATTTCACACCTCAAATCCCACATGGACGAGAACATCGGGTATGTATATGGTAATCTTGCAACATGAGTTCAGTATTAGGTTGCAGTTTCATCCAATCTGATATATTTCACACCTCAAACCTCACCTGTACGAGAACATCGGGTCTGTATATGGTAATCTTGCAACATGAGTTCACTAATAGGTTGCAGTTTCATCCAATATGATTTATTTCACACCTGAAACCTCACCTGGAAGAGAACATCCGGTCTTTATATGGTAATCTTGCAACATGAGTTCAGTAATAGGTTGCAGTTTCATCCAATCTGATATATTTCACACCTCAAACCTCACCTGGACGAGAACATCAGGTCTTTATATGGTAATCTTGCAACATGAGTTCAGTAATAGGTTGCAGTTTCATCCAATCTGATATGTTTCACACCTCAAATCTCACAAGGACGAGAACTTCGGGTCTGTATATGGTAATCTTTCTACATGAGTTCAGTTATAGGTTGCAGTTTCATCCACTCTGATATATTTCACACCTCAAATCCCACCTGGACGAGAACATCAGGTATGTATATGGTAATCTTGCAACATGAGTTCAGTAATAGGTTGCAGTTTCATCAAATATGATATATTTCACACCTCAAATCCCACCTGGACGAGAACATCGGGTATGTATATGGTAATCTTGCAACATGAGTTCAGTAATAGGTTGCAGTTTCATCCAATCTGATATGTTTCACACCTCAAATCTCACAAGGACGAGAACTTCGGGTCTGTATATGGTAATCTTGCAACATGAGTTCAGTAATAGGTTGCAGTTTCATCCAATCTGATATATTTCACACCTCAAACCTCACCTGGACGAGAACATCGGGTATGTATATGGTAATCTTGCAACATGAGTTCAGTAATAGGTTAGAGTTTCATCCAATCTGATATATTTCACACCTAAAATCCCACATGGACGAGAACCCCTGGTCTGTATATGGTAATCTTGCAACCTGAGTTCAGTAATAGGTTGCAGTTTCATCCAATCTGATATATTTCACACATGAAATCTCACCTGGACGAGAACATCGGGTATGTATATGGTAATCCTGCAACATGAGTTAAGTAATAGGTTGCAGTTTCATCCAATCTGATATATTTCACACTTCAAACCTCACCTGGACAAGAACATCAAGTCTGTATATGGTAATCTTGCAACATGAGTTCAGTAATAGGTTGCAGTTTAATCCAATCTGATATATTTCACACCTCAAACCTCACCTGGACGAGAACATCGAGTATGTATATGATAATCCTGCAACATGAATTCGTTAATAGGTTGCAGTTTCATCCAATCTGATATATTTCACACCTCAAATCCCACTTGGACGAGAACATCGGGTCTGTATATGGTAATCTTGCTACATGAGTTCAGTAATAGGTTGCAGTTTCATCCAATCTTATATATTTCACACCTCAAACCTCACCTGGACGAGAACATCGGGCATGTATATGGTAATCCTGCAACATGAGTTCAATAATAGGTTGCAGTTTCATCCAATCTGATATATTTCACACCTCAAATCCCACATGGACGAGAACATCAGGTCTGTATAGGGTAATCTTGCTACATGAGTTCAGTACTAGGTTGCAGTTTCATCAAATCTGATATATTTCACACCTCAGACCTCACCTGGACGAGAACATCGGGTCTGTATATGGTAATCTTGCTACATGAGTTCAGTAATAGGTTGCAGTTTCATCCAATTTGATATATTTCACACCTCAAACCTCACCTGGACGAGAACATCGGGTATATATATGGTAATCTTGTAACATGAGTTCAATAATAGGTTGCAGTTTCATCCAATCTGATATATTTCACACCTCAAATCCCACCTGGACGAGAACATCGGGTCTGTATATGGTAATCTTGCAACATGAGTTCAGTAACATGTTGCAGTTTTATCCAATCTGAGACATTTCACATTTCATATCCCACATGGATGAGAACATCGGTTTTGTATATGGTAATCTACCAACATGAGTTCAGTAATAGATTGCAGTTTCATCCAATCTGACATATTTCACACCTCAAACTCCACCTGGATGAGAACATCGGGTATGTATATGGTAATCCTGCAACATGAATTCATTAATAGGTTGCCGTTTCATCCAATCTGATATATTTCACACCTCAAACCTCACCTGGACGAGAATATCAGGTCTTTATATGGTAATCTTGCAACATGAGTTCAGTAATAGGTTGCAGTTTCATCCAATATGATATATTTCACACCTCAAACCTGGCCTGGACGAGAACATCAGGTCTGTATATGGTAATCTTGCAACCTGAGTTCAGTAATAGGTTGCAGTTTCATCCAATATGATATATTTCACACCTCAAATCCCACCTGGACGAGAACATCGGGTATGTATATGGTAATCTTGCAACATGAGTTCTGTAATAGGTTGCAGTTTCATCCAATCTGATATATTTCACACCTCAAACCTCACCTGGACGAGAACATCGGGTATATATATGGTAATCCTGCAACATGAGTTCAATAATAGGTTGCAGTTTCATCCAATCTGATATATTTCACACCTCAAATCCCACATGGACGAGAATATCGGGTCTGTATATGGTAATTTTGCAACATGAGTTCAGTAATAGGTTGCAGTTTCATCCAATCTGATATATTTCACACCTCAAACCTCACCTGGACAAGAACATCAAGTCTGTATATGGTAATCTTGCAACATGAGTTCAGTAATAGGTTGCAGTTTCATCCAATCTGATATATTTCACACCTCAAACCTCACCTGGACGAGAACATCAGGTCTGTATATGGTAGTCTTTTAACATGAGTTCAGTAATAGGTTGAAGTTTCATCCAATATGATATATTTCACACCTCAAACCTCACCTTGACGAGAATATCGGGTCTGCATATGATAATCTTGTAATATGAGTTCAGTAATAGGTTTGAGTTTCATCCAATCTGATATATTTCACACCTCAAATCCCACCTGGACGAGAACATCGGGTCTGTATATGGTAATTTTGCAACATGAGTTCAGTAATAGGTTGCAGTTTCATCCAATCTTATATATTTCACACCTCAAACCTCACCTGGACGAGAACATCAGGTATGTATATGGTAATCCTGCAACATGCGTTCAATAATAGGTTTCAGTTTCATCCAATCTGATACATTTCACACCTCAAACCTAACCTGGACGAGAACATCGGGTCTGTATATGCCACTCTTGCAACATGAGTTCAGTAATAGGTTGCAGTTTCATCCAATCTGATATATTTCACACCTCAAGTCCAGCCTGGTCGAGAACATCGGGTATGTATATGGTAATCTTGCAACATGAGTTCAGTAATAGGTTGCAGTTTCATCTAATATGATATATTTCACACCTCAAATCCCACATGGACGAGAATATCGGGTCTGTATATGGTAATTTTGCAACATGAGTTCAGTAATAGGTTGCAGTTTCATCCAATCTGATATATTCCACACCTTAAGTCCCACATGGACGAGAACATCGGGTATGTATATGTTAATCTTGCAACATGAATTCATTAATAGGTTGCAGTTTCATCCAATCTGATATATTTCACACCTCAAGTCCCACCTAGACGAGAACATCGGGTCTGTATATGGTAATCTTGCAAAATGAGTTCAGTAACAGGTTGCAGTTTCATCCAATCTGAGACATTTCACATTTCAAATCCCACATGGATGAGAACATCGGTATTGTATATGGTAATCTACCAACATGAGTTCAGTAATAGATTGCAGTTTCATCCAATCTGATATATTTCACACCTCAAACTCCACCTGGATGAGAACATCGGGTATGTATATGGTAATCCTGCAACATGAATTCATTAATAGGTTGCAGTTTCATCCAATCTGATATATCGGGTCTGTATATGGTAATCTACCAACATGAGTTCAGTAATAGGTTGTAGTTTAATCCAATCTGATATATTTCAATCCTCAAACCTCACCTGGTCGAGAACATCGGGTATGTATATGTTAATCTTACAACATGAATTCATTAATAGGTTGCAGTTTCATCCAATCTGATATATTTCACACCTCAAATCCCACGTGGACGAGAATATCGGGTTTGTATATGGTAATTTTGCAACATGAGTTCAGTAATAGGTTGCAGTTTCATCCAATCTGATATATTTCACACCTCAAACCTCACTTGGACGAGAACATCAGGTATGTATATGGTAATCCTGCAACATGCGTTCAATAATAGGTTTCAGTTTCATCCAATATGATACATTTCACACCTCAAACCTCACCTGGACGAGAACATCGGGTCTGTATATGGAAATCTTGCAACATGAGTTCAGTAATAGGTTGCATTTTCATCCAATCTGATATATTTCACACCTCAGACCTCACCTGGACGAGAACATCGGGTCTGTATATGGTAATCTTGCTACATGAGTTCAGTAATAGGTTGCAGTTTCATCCAATTTGATATATTTCACACCTCAAACCTCACCTGGACGAGAACATCGGGTATATATATGGTAATCCTGCAACATGAGTTCAATAATAGGTTGCAGTTTCATCCAATCAGATATATTTCACACCTCAAATCCCACATGGACGAGAACATCAGGTCTGTATAGGGTAATCTTGCTACATGAGTTCAGTACTAGGTTGCAGTTTCATCAAATCTGATATATTTCACACCTCAGACCTCACCTGGACGAGAACATCGGGTCTGTATATGGTAATCTTGCTACATGAGTTCAGTAATAGGTTGCAGTTTCATCCAATTTGATATATTTCACACCTCAAACCTCACCTGGACGAGAACATCGGGTATATATATGGTAATCTTGTAACATGAGTTCAATAATAGGTTGCAGTTTCATCCAATCTGATATATTTCACACCTCAAATCCCACCTGGACGAGAACATCGGGTCTGTATATGGTAATCTTGCAACATGAGTTCAGTAACATGTTGCAGTTTTATCCAATCTGAGACATTTCACATTTCATATCCCACATGGATGAGAACATCGGTTTTGTATATGGTAATCTACCAACATGAGTTCAGTAATAGATTGCAGTTTCATCCAATCTGACATATTTCACACCTCAAACTCCACCTGGATGAGAACATCGGGTATGTATATGGTAATCCTGCAACATGAATTCATTAATAGGTTGCCGTTTCATCCAATCTGATATATTTCACACCTCAAACCTCACCTGGACGAGAATATCAGGTCTTTATATGGTAATCTTGCAACATGAGTTCAGTAATAGGTTGCAGTTTCATCCAATATGATATATTTCACACCTCAAACCTGGCCTGGACGAGAACATCAGGTCTGTATATGGTAATCTTGCAACCTGAGTTCAGTAATAGGTTGCAGTTTCATCCAATATGATATATTTCACACCTCAAATCCCACCTGGACGAGAACATCGGGTATGTATATGGTAATCTTGCAACATGAGTTCTGTAATAGGTTGCAGTTTCATCCAATCTGATATATTTCACACCTCAAACCTCACCTGGACGAGAACATCGGGTATATATATGGTAATCCTGCAACATGAGTTCAATAATAGGTTGCAGTTTCATCCAATCTGATATATTTCACACCTCAAATCCCACATGGACGAGAATATCGGGTCTGTATATGGTAATTTTGCAACATGAGTTCAGTAATAGGTTGCAGTTTCATCCAATCTGATATATTTCACACCTCAAACCTCACCTGGACAAGAACATCAAGTCTGTATATGGTAATCTTGCAACATGAGTTCAGTAATAGGTTGCAGTTTCATCCAATCTGATATATTTCACACCTCAAACCTCACCTGGACGAGAACATCGGGTATGTATATGATAATCCTGCAACATGAATTCATTAATAGGTTGCAGTTTCATCCAATCTGATATATTTCACACCTCAAATCCCACTTGGACGAGAACATCGGGTCTGTATATGGTAATCTTGCTACATGAGTTCAGTAATAGGTTGCAGTTTCATCCAATCTTATATATTTCACACCTCAAACCTCACCTGGACGAGAACATCGGGCATGTATATGGTAATCCTGCAACATGAGTTCAATAATAGGTTGCAGTTTCATCCAATCTGATATATTTCACACCTCAAATCCCACATGGACGAGAATATCGGGTCTATACATGGTAATTTTGCAACAAGAGTTCAGTAATAGGTTGAAGTTTCATCCAATCTGATATATTTCACACCTCAAACCTCACCTGGTCGAGAACATCGGGTAGGTATATGGTAATCCTGCAACATGATTTCAATAATAGGTTGCAGTTTCATCCAATCTGATATATTTTACACCTCAAACCTCACCTGGACGAGAACATCGAAATGTATATGGTAAACCTGCAACATGAGTTCAGTAATAAGTTGCAGTTTCATCCAATCTGATATATTTCACACCTCAAACCTCACCTGGACGAGAACATCAGGTCTGTATATGGTAGTCTTGCAACATGAGTTCAGTAATAGGTTGCAGTTTCATCAAATCTAATATATTTCACACCTCAAACCTGGCCTGGACGAGAACATCGGGTCTGTATATGTTAATCTTGCAACCTGAGTTCAGTAATAGGTTGCAGTTTCATCCAATATGATATATTTCACACCTCAAACCTCAACTGGACGAAAACATCAGGTATGTATATGGTAATCTTGCAACATGAGTTCAGTAATAGGTTGCAGTTTCATCCAATCTGATATATTTCACACCTCAAATCCCACCTGGACGAGAACATCGGGTCTGTATATGGTAATCCTGCAACATGAGTTCAGCAATAAGTTGCAGTTTCATCCAATCTGATATATTTCACACCTCAAACCTCACCTGGACGAGAACATCAGGTCTGTATATGGTAGTCTTTTAACATGAGTTCAGTAATAGGTTGAAGTTTCATCCAATATGATATATTTCACACCTCAAACCTCACCTTGACGAGAATATCGGGTCTGCATATGATAATCTTGCAATATGAGTTCAGTAATAGGTTTGAGTTTCATCCAATCTGATATATTTCACACCTCAAATCCCACCTGGACGAGAACATCAGGTCTGTATATGGTAATTTTGCAACATGAGTTCAGTAATAGGTTGTCGTTTCATCCAATATGATATGTTTCACACCTCAAGCCTCACCTGGACGAGAATATCGGGTATGTATATGGTAATCCTGCAACATGAGTTCAGTAATAGGTTGCAGTTTCATCAAATCTGATATATATCACACCTCAAAGCCCACTTGAACTTGAAAATAAGGTCTGTATATGGTAATCTTGCAACCTGAGATCAGTAATAGGTTGCAGTTTCATCCAATCTGAGACACTTCACATCTCAAATCCCACATGGACGAAAACATCGGTTTTGTATATGGTAATCTACCAACATGAGTTCAGTAATAGGTCGCAGTTTAATCCAATCTGATATATTTCAATCCTAAAACCTCACCTGGACGAGAACATCGGGTATGTATATGGTAATCTTGCAACATGAATTCATTAATAGGTTGCAGTTTCATCCAATCTGATATATTTCACACCTCAAATCCCACGTGGACGAGAATATCGGGTCTGTATATGGTAATTTTGCAACATGAGTTCAGAAATAGGTTGCAGTTTCATCCAATATGATATATTTCACACCTCAAACCTCACCTGGACGAGAACATCAGGTATGTATATGGTAATCCTGCAACATGCGTTCAATAATAGGTTTCAGTTTCATCCAATCTGATACATTTCACACCTCAAACCTCACCTGGACGAGAACATCGGGTCTGTATATGTCAATCTTGCAACATGAGTTCAGTAATAGGTTGCAGTTTCATCCAATCTGATATATTTCACACCTCAAGTCCCGCCTGGTCGAGAACATCAGGTCTGTATATGGTAATCTTGCAACATGAGTTCAGTAATAGGTTGCAGTTTCATCCAATCTGATATATTTCACACCTCAAATCCCACCTGGACGAGAACATCGGGTCTGTATATGGTAATCTTGCAACATGAGTTCAGTAATAGGTTGCAGTTTCATCCAATCTAATATATTTCACACCTCAAATCCCACTTGAACTTGAAAATAGGGTCTGTATATGGTAATCTTGAAACCTGAGCTCAGTAATAGGTTGTAGTTTCATCCAATCTGAGACATTTCACATCCCAAATCCCACATGGACGAAAACATCGGTTTCGTATATGGTAATCTACCAACATGAGTTCAGTAATAGGTTGCAGTTTAATCCAATCTGATATATTTCAATCCTCAAACCTCACCTGGTCGAGAACATCGGGTATGTATATGTTAATCTTGCAACATGAATTCATTAATAGGTTGCAGTTTCATCCAATATGATATATTTCACACCTCAAATCCCACGTGGACGAGAATATCGGGTTTGTATATGGTAATTTTGCAACATGAGTTCAGTAATAGGTTGCAGTTTCATCCAATCTGATATATTTCACACCTCAAACCTCACTTGGACGAGAACATCAGGTATGTATATGGTAATCCTGCAACATGCGTTCAATAATAGGTTTCAGTTTCATCCAATATGATACATTTCACACCTCAAACCTCACCTGGACGAGAACATCAGGTCTGTATATGGAAATCTTGCAACATGAGTTCAGTAATAGGTTGCATTTTCATCCAATCTGATATATTTCACACCTCAGACCTCACCTGGACGAGAACATCGGGTCTGTATATGGTAATCTTGCTACATGAGTTCAGTAATAGGTTGCAGTTTCATCCAATTTGATATATTTCACACCTCAAATCTCACCTGGACGAGAACATCGGGTATATATATGGTAATCCTGCAACATGAGTTCAATAATAGGTTGCAGTTTCATCCAATCTGATATATTTCACCCCTCAAATCCCACATGGACGAGAACATCGGGTCTGTATAGGGTAATCTTGCTACATGAGTTCAGTACTAGGTTGCAGTTTCATCAAATCTGATATATTTCACACCTCAAGTCCCACCTAGACGAGAACATCGGGTCTGTATATGGTAATCTTGCAACATGAGTTCAGTAACAGGTTGCAGTTTCATCCAATCTGAGACATTTCACATTTCAATTCCAAAATGGATGAGAACATCGGTTTTGTATATGGTAATCTACCAACATGAGTTCAGTAATAGATTACAGTTTCATCCAATCTGATATATTTCACAACTCAAACTCCACCTGGATGAGAACATCGGGTATGTATATGGTAATCCTGCAACATGAATTCATTAATAGGTTGCAGTTTCATCCAATCTGATATATTTCACACCTCAAACCTCACCTGGACGAGAACATCAGGTCT
>NC_039368.1:98902354-98902862 GCF_003573695.1 Papaver somniferum
ATATATTTCACACCTCAAACCTCACCTGGACGAGAACATCGGGCATGTATATGGTAATCCTGCAACATGAGTTCAATAATAGGTTGCAGTTTCATCCAATATGATATATTTCACACCTCAAATCCCACATGGACGAGAATATCGGGTCTGTATATGGTAATTTTGCAACAAGAGTTCAGTAATAGGTTGCAGTTTCATCCAATCTGATATATTTCACACCTCAAACCTCACCTGGTCGAGAACATCGGGTATGTATATGGTAATCCTACAACATGAGTTCAATAATAGGTTGCAGTTTCATCCAATCTGATATATTTTACACCTCAAACCTAACCTGGACGAGAACATCGGGTATGTATATGGTAATCCTGCAACATGAGTTCAGTAATAAGTTGAAGTTTCATCCAATCTGATATATTTCACACCTCAAACCTCACCTGGACGAGAACATCAGGTCTGTATATGGTAGTCTTGCAACATGAGTTCAGTAATAGGTTGCAGTTTCATC
>NC_039368.1:98902943-98934150 GCF_003573695.1 Papaver somniferum
ACACCTCAAACCTGGCCTGGACGAGAACATCGGGTCTGTATATGGTAATCTTGCAACCGGAGTTCAGTAATAGGTTGCAGTTTCATCCAATATGATATATTTCACACCTCAAACCTCACCTGGACGAAAAAATCAGGTATGTATATGGTAATCTTGTAACATGAGTTCAATAATAGGTTGCAGTTTCATCCAATCTGATATATTTCACACCTCAAATCCCACCTGGACGAGAACATCGGGTCTGTATATGGTAATCCTGCAACATGAGTTCAGTAATAAGTTGCAGTTTCATCCAATCTGATATATTTCACACCTCAAACCTCACCTGAACGAGAACATCAGGTCTGTATATGGTAGTCTTACAACATGAGTTCAGTAATAGGTTGAAGTTTCATCCAATCTGATATATTTCACACCTCAAACCTCACCTTGACGAGAATATCGGGTCTGCATATGATAATCTTGCAACATGAGTTCAGTAATAGGTTTGAGTTTCATCCAATCTGATATATTTCACACCTCAAATCCCACCTGGACGAGAACATCGGGTCTGTATATGGAAATTTTGCAACATGAGTTCAGTAAAAGGTTGCAGTTTCATCCAATATGATATATTTCACACCTCAAGCCTCACCTGGACGAGAATATCGCGTATGTATATGGTAATCTTGCAACATGAGTTCAGTAATAGGTTGCAGTTTCATCCAATCTGATATATTTCACACCTCAAATCCCACTTGAACTTGAAAATAGGGTCTGTATATGGTAATCTTGCAACCTGAGCTCAGTAATAGGTTGCAGTTTCATCCAATCTGAGACATTTCACATCTCAAATCCCACATGGAAGAAAACATCGGTTTTGTATATGATAATCTACCAACATGAGTTCAGTAATAGGTTGCAGTTTAATCCAATCTGATATATTTCAATCCTCAAACCTCACCTGGACGAGAACATCGGGTATGTATATGGTAATCTTGCAACATGAATTCATTAATAGGTTGCAGTTTCATCCAATCTGATATATTTCACACCTTAAATCCCACGTGGACGAGAATATCGGGTCTGTATATGGTAATTTTGCAACATGAGTTCAGTAATAGGTTGCAGTTTCATCCAATCTGATATATTTCACACCTCAAACCTCACTTGGACGAGAACATCAGGTATGTATATGGTAATCCTGCAACATGCGTTCAATAATAGGTTTCAGTTTCATCCAATCTGATACATTTCACACCTCAAACCTCACCTGGACGAGAACATCGGGTATGTATATGGTAATCCTACAACATGAGTTCAATAATAGGTTGCAGTTTCATCCAATATGATATATTTTACACCTCAAACCTCACCTGGAAGAGAACATCGGGTATGTATATGGTAATCCTGCAACATGAGTTCAGTAATAAGTTGAAGTTTCATCCAATCTGATATATTTCACACCTCAAACCTCACCTGGACGAGAACATCAGGTCTGTATATGGTAGTCTTGCAACATGAGTTCAGTAATAGGTTGCAGTTTCATCAAATCTAATATATTTCACACCTCAAACCTGGCCTGGACGAGAACATCGGGTCTGTATATGGTAATCTTGCAACCTGAGTTCAGTAATAGGTTGCAGTTTCATCCAATATGATATATTTCACACCTCAAACCTCACCTGGACGAAAACATCAGGTATGTATATGGTAATCTTGTAACATGAGTTCAATAATAGGTTGCAGTTTCATCCAATCTGATATATTTCACACCTCAAATCCCACCTGGACGAGAACATCGGGTCTGTATATGGTAATCCTGCAACATGAGTTCAATAATAAGTTGCAGTTTCATCCAATCTGATATATTTCACACCTCAAACCTCACCTGGACGAGAACATCAGGTCTGTATAGGTAGTCTTGCAACATGAGTTCAGTAATAGGTTGAAGTTTCATCCAATCTGATATATTTCACACCTCAAACCTCACCTTTGCGAGAATATCGGGTTTGCTTATGATAATCTTGCAACATGAGTTCAGTAATAGGTTTGAGTTTCATCCAATCTGATATATTTCACACCTCAAATCCCACCTGGACGAGAACATCGGGTCTGTATATGGTAATTTTGCAACATGAGTTCAGTAATAGGTTGTCGTTTCATCCAATATGATATATTTCACACCTCAAGCCTCACCTGGACGAGAATATCGGGTATGTATATGGTAATCCTGCAACATGAGTTCAGTAATAGGTTGCAGTTTCATCCAATCTGATATATTTCACACCTCAAATCCCACTTGAACTTGAAAATAGGGTCTGTATATGGTAATCTTGCAACCTGAGCTCAGTAATAGGTTGCAGTTTCGTCCAATCTGAGACATTTCACATCTCAAATCCCACATGGACGAAAACATCGGTTTTGTATATGGTAATCTACCAACATGAGTTCAGTAATAGGTTGCAGTTTAATCCAATCTGATATATTTCAATCCTCAAACCTCACCTGGACGAGAACATCGGGTATGTATATGGTAATATTGCAACATGAATTCATTAATAGGTTGCAGTTTCATCCAATCTGATATATTTCACACCTCAAATCCCACGCGGACGAGAATATCGGGTCTGTATATGGTAATTTTTCAACATGAGTTCAGTAATAGGTTGCAGTTTCATCCAATCTGATATATTTCACACCTCAAACCTCACCTGGACGAGAACATCAGGTATGTATATGGTAATCCTGCAACATGCGTTCAATAATAGGTTTCAGTTTCATCCAATCTGATACATTTCACACCTCAAACCTCACCTTGACGAGAACATCGGGTATGTATATGGCAATCTTGCAACATGAGTTCAGTAATAGGTTGCAGTTTCATCAAATCTGATATATTTCACACCTCAAACCTCACCTGGACGAGAACATCGGGTCTGTATATGGTAATCTTGCTACATGAGTTCAGTAATAGGTTGCAGTTTCATCCAATCTGATATATTTCACACCTCAAATCCCCCCTGGACGAGAACATCGAGTCTGTATATGGTAATCTTGCAACTAGAGTTCAGTAACAGGTTGCAGTTTCATCCAGTCTGAGATATTTCATTCTGAAATCCCACATGGACGAGAACATCGGTTCTGTATATGGTAATCTACCAACATGAGTTCAGTAATAGGTTGCAGTATCATCCAATTTGATATATTTCACACCTCAAACCTCACCTGGACGAGAACATCAGGTATGTATATGGTAATATTGCAACATGAATTCAGTAACAGGTTGCAGTTTCATCCAATCTAAAACATTTCACATCTCTAATCCCACATGGACGAGAACATCGGTTTTGTATATGGTAATCTGCAAACATGAGTTCAGTAATAGGTTGCAGTTTCATCCAATCTGATATATTTCACACCTCAAACCTCACCTGGACGAGAACATCGGGTATGTATATGGTAATCTTGCAACATGAATTCAGTAATAGGTTGCAGTTTCATCCAATCTGATATATTTCACACCTCAAATCCCACATGGACGAGAATATCGGGACTGTATATGGTAATTTTGCAACATGAGTTCAGTAAAAGGTTGCAGTTTCATCCAATCTGATATATTTCACACCTCAAACCTCACCTGGACGAGAACATCGGGTATGTATATGGTAATTCTGCAACATGAGTTCAATAATAGGTTGCACTTTCATCCAATCTGATATATTTCACACCTCAAACCTCACCTGGACGAGAACATCAGGTATGTATATGGTAATCCTGCAACATGAGTTCAATAATAGGTTGCAGTTTCATCCAATCTGATATATTTCACACCTCAAACCTCACCTGGACAAGGACATCGGGTATGTATATCGTAATCCTGCAACATGAGTTCAATAATAGGTTGCAGTTTCATCCAATCTGATATATTTCACACCTCAAACCTCACCTGGAAAAGGACATCGGGTATGTATATGGTAATCCTGCAACATGAGTTCAATAATAGGTTGCAGTTTCATCCAATCTGATATATTTCACACCTTAAACCTCACCTAGACGAGAACACCGGGTATGTATATGGTAATCTTGAAACATGAATTCAGTAATAGGTTGCAGTTTCATCCAATCTGATATATTTCACACCTCAAATCCCACATGGACGAGAATATCGGGTCTGTATATGATAATTTTGCAACATGAGTTCAGTAAAAGGTTGCAGTTTCATCCAATCTGATATATTTCACACCTCAAACCTCACCTGGACGAGAACATCGAGTATGTATATGGTAATCCTGGAACATGAGTTCAATAATAGGTTGCAGTTTCAACCAATCTTAGACATTTCACATCTCAAATCCCATCTGGACGAGAACATCGGTTCTGTATATTGTAATCTACCAACATGAGTTCAGTAATAGGTTGCAGTTTCATCCAATATGATATATTTCACACCTCAAACTTCACCTGGACGAGAACATCGGGTATGTATATGGTAATCTTGCAACATGACTTCAGTAATAGGTTGCAGTTTCATCCAATCTGATATATTTCACACCTCAAATATCACCTGGACGAGAACATCGGGTCTGTATATGGTAATCTTGCAACATGATTTCAGTAACAGGTTGCAGTTTCATCCAATCTGAGACATTTCACATCTCAAATCCCATATGGACGAGAACATCGGTTTTGTATATGGTAATCTACCAACATGAGTTCACTAATAGGTTGCAGTTTTATCCAATCTGATATATTTCACACCTCAAATCCCACATGGACGAGAATATCGGGTCTGTATATGGTAATTTTGCAACATGAGTTAAGTAAAAGGTTGCAGTTTCATCCATCTGATATATTTCACACCTCAAACCTCACATGGACGAGGACATCGGGTATGTATATGGTAATCCTGTAACATGAGTTCAATAATAGGTTGCAGTTTCATCCAATCTGATATATTTCACACCTCAAACCTCACCTGGACGAGGACATCGGGTATGGATATGGTAATCCTGCAACATGAGTTCAATAATAGGTTGCAGTTTCATCCAATATGATATATTTCACACCTCAAATCCCACATGGACGAGAATATCGGGTCTGTATATGGTAATTTTGCAACATGAGTTCTGTAAAAGGTTGCAGTTTCATCCAATCTGATATATTTCACACCTCAAACTTCACCTGGACGAGAACATCGGGTATGTATATAGTAATCTTGCAACATGAGTTCAGTAATAGGTTGCAGTTTCATCCAATCTGATATATTTCACACCTCAAATCCCACATGGACGAGAATATCGGGTCTGTATATGGTAATTTTGCAACATGAGTTCAGTAAAAGGTTGCAGTTTCTTCCAATCTGATATATTTCACACCTCAAACCTCACCTGGACGAGAATATCGGGTATGTATATGGTAATCTTGCAACATGAGTTCAGTAATAGGTTGCAGTTTCATCAAATATGATATATTTCACACCTCAAACCTCACCTGGACGAGAACATCGGGTATGTATATGGTAATCTTGCAACATGACTTCAGTAAAAGGTTGCAGTTTCATCCAATCTGATATATTTCACACCTCAAATCCCACATGGACGAGAATATCGGGTCTGTATATGGTAATTTTGCAACATGAGTTCTGTAAAAGGTTACAGTTTCATCCAATCTGAAATATTTCACACCTCAAACCTCACATGGACGAGGACATCGGGTATGTATATGGTAATCTTGCAACATGATTTCAGTAATAGGTTGCAGTTTCATCCAATCTGATATATTTCACACCTCAAATCCCACATGGACGAGAATATCGGGTCTATATATGGTAATTTTGCAACATGAGTTCAGTAATAGGTTGCAGTTTCATTCAATCTGATATATTTCACACCTCAAAGTTCACTTGGAAGAGAACATCGGGTATGTATATGGTAATCCTGGAACATGAGTTCAATAATAGGTTGCAGTTTCATCCCATCTGAGACATTTCACATCTCAAATTCCACCTGGACGAGAATATCGGTTCTGTATATGGTAATCTACCAACATGAGTTCTGTAATAGGTTGCAGTTTCATCAAATATGTTATATTTCACACCTCAAACCTCACCTGGAGGAGGACATCGGTTTTGTATATGGTAATCTACTAACATGAATTCAGTAATAGGTTGCAGTTTCATCAAATCTGATATATTTCACACCTTAAACCTCACCTGGACGAGAACATCGGGTGTGTATATGGTAATCTTGTAACATGAATTCAGTAATAGGTTGCAGTTTCATCCAATCTGATATATTTCAAACCTCAAATCCCACATGGACGAAAATATCGGGTCTGTATATGGTAATTTTGCAACAAGAGTTCAGTAATAGGTTGCAGTTTCATCCAATCTGATATATTTCACACCTCAAACCTCACCTGGACGAGAACATCGGGTATGTATATGGTAATCTTGCAACATGACTTCAGTAATAGGTTGCAGTTTCATCCAATCTGATATATTTCACACCTTAAATACCACCTGGACGAGAACATCGGGTCTGTATATGATAATCTTGCAACATGAGTTCAGTAACAGGTTGCAGTTTCATCCAATCTGAGACAAATCACATCTCAAATCCCATATGGACGAGAACATCGATTTTGTATATGGTAATATACCAACATGAGTTCAGTAACAGATTGCAGTTTCATCCAATCTGAGACATTTCACATCTCAAATCCCATATGGACGAGAACATCGATTTTGTATATGGTAATATACCAACATGAGTTCACTAATAGGTTGCAACTTCATCCAATCTGATATATTTCACACCTCAAATCCCATATGGACGAGAATATCGGGTCTGTATATGGTAATATTGCAACATGAGTTCAGTAATAGGTTGGAGTTTCATCAATTCTGATATATTTCACACCTCAAATCCCACCTGGACGAGAACATCGGGTCTGTATATGGTAATCTTGCAATCTGAGTTCAGTAATAGGTTGCAGTTTCATCCAATTTGATATATTTCACACCTCAAATCCTACCTGGACGAGAACATCGGGTCTGTATATGGTAATATTGCAACATGAGTTCAATAATAGGTTGCAGTTCCATCCAATCTGAGATATTTCACATCACAAATCCCACCTGGACGAGAACATCGGTTTTGTATATGGTAATCTACCAACATGAATTCAGTAATAGGTTGCAGTTTCACCAAATCTGATATATTTCACACCTTAAACCTTATCTGGAAGAGAAAATCGAGTATGTATATGGTAATCTTGCAACATGATTTCAGTAATAGGTTGCAGTTTCATCCAATCTGATATATTTCACACCTCAAATCCCACCTGGCTGAGAATATCGGGTCTATATATGGTAATTTTGCAACATGAGTTCAGTAATAGGTTGCAGTTTCATTCAATCTGATATATTTCACACCTCAAACTTCACTTGGACGAGAACATTGGGTATGTATATGGTAATCCTGGAACATGAGTTCAATAATAGGTTGCAGTTTCATCCAATCTGAGACATTTCACATCTCAAATCCCACCTGGACGAGAACATCGGTTCTGTATATGGTAATTTACCAACATGAGTTCAGTAATAGGTTGCAGTTTCATCCACTCTGATATATTTCACACCTCAAACCTCACCTGGACGAGAACATCGGGTATGTATATGGTAATCTTGCAACATGAATTCAGTAATAGGTTGCAGTTTCATCCAATCTGATATATTTCACACCTCAAATCTCACATGGACGAGAATATCGGGTCCGTATATGGTAATTTTGCAACATGAGTTCAGTAAAAGGTTGCAGTTTCATCCAATCTGATATATTTCACACCTCAAACCTCACCTGGACGAGAACATCGGGTATGTATATGGTAATCCCGCAACATGAGTTCAGTAATAGGTTGCAGTTTCATCCGATCTGATATATTTCACACCTCAAACCTCACCTGGACGAGAACATAAGGTCTGTATATGGTAATCTTGCAACATGAATTCAGTAATAGGTTGCAGTTTCATCCAATCTGATATATTTCACACCTCAAATCCCACATGGACAAGAATATTGGGTCTGGATATGGCATTTTACAACATGAGTTCAGTAAAAGGTTGCAGTTTCATCCAATCTGATATATTTCACACCTCAAACCTCACCTAGACGAGAACATCGGGTATGTATATGGTAATCCTGGAACATGAGTTCAATAATAGGTTGCGGTTTCATCCAATCTGAGACATTTCGCATCTCAAATCCCACCTGGACGAGAACATCGGTTCTGTATATGGTAATCTACAAACATGAGTTCAGTAATAGGTTGCAGTTTCATCCAATATGATATATTTCACACCTCAAACCTCACCTGGACGAGAACATCGGGTATGTATATGGTAATCTTACAACATGACTTCAGTAATAGGTTGCAGTTTCATCCAATCTGATATATTTCACACCTCAAATACCACCTGGACGAGAACATCGGGTCTGTATATGGTAATCTACCAACATGAATTCAGTAGTAGGTTGCAGTTTCATTAAATCTGATATATTTCACACCTTAAACCTCACCTGGACGAGAACATCGGGTATGTATATGGTAATCTTGCAACATGAATTCAGTAATAGGTTGCAGTTTCATCCAATCTGATATATTTCACACCTCAAATCCCACAAGGACGAGAATATCGGGTCTGTATATGGTAATTTTGCAACATGTGTTCAGTAAAAGGTTGCAGTTTCATCCAATCTGATATATTTCACACCTCAAACCTCACCTGGACGAGAACATCGGGTATGTATATGGTAATCTTGAAACATGAATTCAGTAATAGGTTGCAGTTTCATCCAATCTGATATATTTCACACCTCAAATCCCACATGGACGAGAATATCGGTTCTGTATATGATAATTTTGCAACATGAGTTCAGTAAAAGGTTGCAGTTTCATCCAATCTGATATATTTCACACCTCAAACCTCACCTGGACGAGAACATCGAGTATGTATATGGTAATCCTGGAACATGAGTTCAATAATAGGTTGCAGTTTCATCCAATCTGAGACATTTCACATCTCAAATCCCACCTGGACGAGAACATCGGTTCTGTATATGGTAATCTACCAACATGAGTTCAGTAATAGGTTGCAGTTTCATCCAATATGATATATTTCACACCTCAAACCTCACCTGGACGAGAACATCGGGTATGTATATGGTAATCTTGCAACATGACTTCAGTAATAGGTTGCAGTTTCATCCAATCTGATATATTTCACACCTTAAACCTCACCTGGAAGAGAAAATCGAGTATGTATATGGTAATCTTGCAACATGATTTCAGTAATAGGTTGCAGTTTCATCCAATCGGATATATTTCACACCTCAAATCCCACCTGGACGAGAATATCGGGTCTATATATGGTAATTTTGCAACATGAGTTCAGTAATAGGTTGTAGTTTCATTCAATCTGATATATTTCACACCTCAAACTTCACTTGGACGAGAACATTGGGTATGTATATGGTAATCCTGGAACATGAGTTCAATAATAGGTTGCAGTTTCATCCAATCTGAGACATTTCACATCTCAAATCCCACCTGGACGAGAACATCGGTTCTGTATATGGTAATATACCAACATGAGTTCAGTAATAGGTTGCACTTTCATCCACTCTGATATATTTCACACATCAAACCTCACCTGGACGAGAACATCGGGTCTGTATATGGTAATCTTGCAACATGAGTTCAGTAATAGGTTGCAGTTTCATCCAATCTGATACATTTCACACCTCAAATCCCATATGGACGAGAATATCGGGTCTGTATATGGTAATATTGCAACATTTGTTCAGTAAAAGGTTGCAGTTTCATCCAATCTGATATATTTCACACCTCAAACCTCACCTGGACGAGAACATCGGGTATGTATATGGTAATCTTGAAACATGAATTAATTAATAGGTTGCAGTTTCATCCAATCTGATATATTTCACACCTCAAACATCACCTGGACGAGAACATCGGGTCTGTATATGGTAATCTTGCAACCTGAGTTCAGTAATAGGTTGCAGTTTCATCCAATTTGATATATTTCACACCTCAAATCCTACCTGGACGAGAACATCGGGTCTGTACATGGTAATATTGCAACATGAGTTCAATAATAGGTTGCAGTTCCATCCAATCTGAGATATTTCACATCACAAATCCCACCTGGACGAGAACATCGGTTTTGTATATGGTAATCTACCAACATGAATTCAGTAATAGGTTGCAGTTTCATCAAATCTGATATATTTCACACCTTAAACCTCACCTGGAAGAGAAAATCGAGTATGTATATGGTAATCTTGCAACATGATTTCAGTAATAGGTTGCAGTTTCATCCAATCTGATATATTTCACACCTCAAATCCCACCTGGACGAGAATATCGGGTTTATATATGGTAATTTTGCAACCTGAGTTCAGTAATAGGTTGCAGTTTCATTCAATCTGATATATTTCACACCTCAAACTTCACTTGGACGAGAACATTGGGTATGTATATGGTAATCCTGGAACATGAGTTCAATAATAGGTTGCAGTTTCTTCCAATCTGAGACATTTCACATCTCAAATCCCACCTGGACGAGAACATCTGTTCTGTATATGGTAATCTACCAACAAGAGTTCAGTAATAGGTTGTAGTTTCATCCACTCTGATATATTTCACACCTCAAACCTCACCTGGACGAGAACATCGGGTATGTATATGGTAATCTTGCAACATGAATTCAGTAATAGGTTGCAGTTTCATCCAATCTGATATATTTCACACCTCAAATCCCACATGGACGAGAATATCGGGTCTGTATATGGTAATTTTGCAACATGAGTTCAGTAAAAGGTTGCAGTTTCATCCAATCTGATATATTTCACACCTCAAACTTACCTGGACGAGAACATCGGGTATGTATATGGTAATTCTGCAACATGAGTTCAATAATAGGTTGCAGTTTCATCCAATCTGATATATTTCACACCTCAAACCTCACCTGGACGAGAACATCGGGTATGTATATGGTAATCCTGCAACATGAGTTCAGTAATAGGTTGCAGTTTCATCCGATCTGATATATTTCACACCTCAAACCTCACCTGGACGAGAACATAAGGTCTGTATATGGAAATTTTGCAACATGAGTTTAGTAATAGGTTGCAGTTTCATCCAATCTGATATATTTCACACCTCAAACCTCACCTGGACGAGAACATCGGGTCTGTATATGGTAGTCTTGCAACCTGAGTTCAGTAATAGGTTGCAGTTTCATCCAATCTGATATATTTCACACCTCAAACCTCACATGGACGAAAACATCGGGTATGTATATGGTAATCTTGCAACATGAGTTCAGAAATTGGTTGCAGTTTCATCCAATCTGATATATTTCACACCTCAAATCCGACCTGGACGAGAACATCGGGTTTGTATATGGTAATCTTGCAACATGAGTTCAGTAACAGGTTGCAGTTTCATCCAATCTGATATATTTCACACCTCAAACCTCACATGGACAAGGACATCGGGTATGTATATGGTAATCCTGCAACATGAGTTCAATAATAGGTTGCAGTTTCATCCAATCTTATATATTTCACACCTCAAACCTCACCTGGACAAGGACATCGGGTATGTATATGGTAATCCTGCAACATGAGTTCAATAATAGGTTGCAGTTTCATCCAATCTGATATATTTCACACCTTAAACCTCACCTGGACGAGAACATCGTGTATGTATATGGTAATCTTGCAACATGAATTCAGTAATAGGTTGCAGTTTCATCCAATCTGATATATTTCACACCTCAAATCCCACAAGGACGAGAATATCGGGTCTGTATATGGTAATTTTGCAACATGTGTTCAGTAAAAGGTTGCAGTTTCATCCAATCTGATATATTTCACACCTCAAACCTCACCTGGACGAGAACATCGGGTATGTATATGGTAATCTTGAAACATGAATTCAGTAATAGGTTGCAGTTTCATCCAATCTGATATATTTCACACCTCAAATCCCACATGGACGATAATATCGGTTCTGTATATGATAATTTTGCAACATGAGTTCAGTAAAAGGTTGCAGTTTCATCCAATCTGATATATTTCACACCTCAAACCTCACCTGGACGAGAACATCGAGTATGTATATGGTAATCCTGGAACATGAGTTCAATAATAGGTTGCAGTTTCATCCAATCTGAGACATTTCACATCTCAAATCCCACCTGGACGAGAACATCGGTTCTGTATATGGTAATCTTGCAACATGATTTCAGTAATAGGTTGCAGTTTCATCCAATCTGATATATTTCACACCTCAAATCCCACCTGGACGAGAATATCGGGTCTATATATGGTAATTTTGCAACATGAGTTCAGCAATAGGTTGCAGTTTCATCCAATCTGATATATTTCACACCTCAAACTTCACTTGGACGAGAACATTGGGTATGTATATGGTAATCCTGGAACATGAGTTCAATAATAGGTTACAGTTTCATCCAATCTGAGACATTTCACATCTCAAATCCCACCTGTACGAGAACAGCGGTTCTGTATATGGTAATATACCAACATGAGTTCAGTAATAGGTTGCACTTTCATCCACTCTGATATATTTCACACCTCAAACCTCACCTGGACGAGAACATCGGGTCTGTATATGGTAATCTTGCAACATGAGTTCAGTAATAGGTTGCAGTTTCATCCAATCTGATACATTTCACACCTCAAATCCCATATGGACGAGAATATCGGGTCTGTATATGGTAATATTGCAACATTTGTTCAGTAAAAGGTTGCAGTTTCATCCAATCTGATATATTTCACACCTCAAACCTCACCTGGACGAGAACATCTGGTATGTATATGGTAATCTTGAAACATGAATTAATTAATAGGTTGCAGTTTCATCCAATCTGATATATTTCACACCTCAAACATCACCTGGACGAGAACATCGGGTCTGTATATGGTAATCTTGCAACCTGAGTTCAGTAATAGGTTGCAGTTTCATCCAATTTGATATATTTCACACCTCAAATCCTACCTAGACGAGAACATCGGGTCTGTACATGGTATTATTGCAACATGAGTTCAATAATAGGTTGCAGTTCCATCCAATCTGAGATATTTCACATCACAAATCCCACCTGGACGAGAACATCGGTTTTGTATATGGTAATCTACCAACATGAATTCAGTAATAGGTTGAAGTTTCATCAAATCTGATATATTTCACACCTTAAACCTCACCTGGAAGAGAAAATCGAGTATGTATATGGTAATCTTGCAACATGATTTCAGTAATAGGTTGCAGTTTCATCCAATCTGATATATTTCACACCTCAAATCCCACCTGGACGAGAATATCGGGTCTATACATGGTAATTTTGCAACATGAGTTCAGCAATAGGTTGCAGTTTTATTCAATCTGATATATTTCACACCTCAAACTTCACTTGGACGAGAACATTGGGTATGTATATGGTAATCCTGGAACATGAGTTCAATAATAGGTTGCATTTTCATCCAATCTGAGACATTTCACATCTCAAATCCCACCTGTACGAGAACATCGGTTCTGTATATGGTAATATACCAACATGACTTCAGTAATAGGTTGCACTTTCATCCACTCTGATATATTTCACACCTCAAACCTCACCTAGACGAGAACATCGGGTCTGTATATGGTAATCTTGCAACATGAGTTCAGTAATAGGTTGCAGTTTCATCCAATCTGATACATTTCACACCTCAAATCCCATATGGACGAGAATATCGGGTCTGTATATGGTAATATTGCAACATGTGTTCAGTAAAAGGTTGCAGTTTCACCCAATCTGATATATTTCACACCTCAAACCTCACCTGGACGAGAACATCGGGTATGTATATGGTAATCTTGAAACATGAATTACTTAATACGTTGCAGTTTCATCCAATCTGATATATTTCACACCTCAAACATCACCTGGACGAGAACATCGGGTCTGTATATGGTAATCTTGCAACCCGAGTTCAGTAATAGGTTGCAGTTTCATCCAATTTGATATATTTCACACCTCAAATCCTACCTGGACGAGAACATAAGGTCTGTATATGGTAATATTGCAACATGAGTTTAGTAATAGGTTGCAGTTTCATCCAATCTGATATATTTCACACCTCAAACGTCACCTGGACGAGGACATCGGGTATGTATATGGTAATCCTGCAACATGAGTTCGATAATAGGTTGCAGTTTCATCCAATCTGATATATTTCACACCTCAAACCTCACATGGACGAAAACATCGGGTATGTATATGGTAATCTTGCAACATGAGTTCAGAAATAGGTTGCAGTTCATCCAATCTGATATATTTCACACCTCAAATCCGACCTGGACGAGAACATCGGGTTTGTATATGGTAATCTTGCAACATGAGTTCAGTAACAGGTTGCCGTTTCATCCAATCTGATATATTTCACACCTCAAACCTCACATGGACAAGGACATCGGGTATGTATATGGTAATCCTGCAACATGAGTTCAATAATAGGTTGCAGTTTCATCCAATCCGATATATTTCACACCTCAAACCTCACCTGGACAAGGACATCGGGTATGTATATGGTAATCCTGAAACATGAGTTCAATAATAGGTTGCAGTTTCATCCAATCTGATATATTTCACACCTTAAACCTCACCTGGACGAGAACATCGGGTATGTATATGGTTATCTTGCAACATGAATTCAGTATAAGGTTGCAGTTTCATCCAATCTGATATATTTCACACCTCAAATCCCACAAGGATGAGAATATCGGGTTTGTATATGGTAATTTTGCAACATGTGTTCAGTAAAAGGTTGCAGTTTCATCCAATCTGATATATTTCACACCTCAAACCTCACCTGGACGAGAACATCGGGTATGTATATGGTAATCCTGGAACATGAATTCAATAATAGGTTGCGGTTTCATCCAATCTGAGACATTTCACATCTCAAATCCCACCTGGACGAGAACATCGGTTCTGTATATGGTAATCTACCAACATGAGTTCAGTAATAGGTTGCAGTTTCATCCAATATGATATATTTCACACCTCAAACCTCACCTGGACGAGAACATCGGGTATGTATATGGTAATCTTGCAACATGACTTCAGTAATAGGTTGCAGTTTCATCCAATCTGATATATTTCACACCTCAAATACCACCTGGACGAGAAAATCGGGTCTGTATATGGTAATCTACCAACATGAATTCAGTAGTAGGTTGCAGTTTCATCAAATCTGATATATTTCACACCTTAAACCTCACCTGGACGAGAACATCGGGTATGTATATGGTAATCTTGCAACATGAATTCAGTAATAGGTTACAGTTTCATCCAATCTGATATATTCCACACCTCAAATCCCACATGGACGAGAATATCGAGTCTGTATATGGTAATTTTGCAACATGAGTTCAGTAAAAGGTTGCAGTTTCATCCAATCTGATATATTTCACACCTCAAACCTCACCTGGACGAGAACATCGGGTATGTATATGGTAATCTTGCAACATGACTTCAGTAATAGGCTGCGGTTTCATCCAATCTGATATATTTCACACCTTAAATACCACCTGGACGAGAACATCGGGTCTGTATATGATAATCTTGCAACATGAGTTCAGTAACAGGTTGCAGTTTCATCCAATCTGAGACATTTCACATCTCAAATCCCATATGGACGAGAACATCGATTTTGTATATGGTAATCTACCAACATAAGTTCACTGATAGGTTGCAGTTTCATCCAATATGATATATTCCACACCTCAAATCCCACATGGACGAGAATATCGGGTCTGTATATGGTAATATTGCAACATGAGTTCAGTAATAGGTTGGTGTTTCATCAATTCTGATATATTCCACACCTTAAATACCACCTGGACGAGAACATCGGGTCTGTATATGGTATAATCTACCAACATGAATTCAGTAGTAGGTTGCAGTTTCATCTAATCTGAGACATTTTACATCTTAAATCCCATATGGACGAGAACATCGGTTTTGTATATGGTAATCTACCAACATGAGTTCACTAATAGGTTGCAGTTTCATCCAATCTGATATATTTCACACCTCAAATCCCACATGGATGAGAATATCGGGTCTGTATATGGTAATTTTGCAACATGAGTTCAGTAAAAGGTTGCAGTTACATCCAATCTTATATATTTCACACCTCAAACCTCACATGGACGAGGACATCGGGTATGTATATGGTAATCCTGCAAAATGAGTTCAATAATAGGTTGCAGTTTCATCCAATCTGTCATATTTCACACCTCAAACCTCACCTGGACGAGGACATCGGGTATGTATATGGTAATCCTGCAACATGAGTTCAATAATAGGTTGCAGTTTCATCCAATCTGATATATTTCACACCTCAAACCTCACCTGGAGGAGAACATCGGGTATGTATATGGTAATCTTGCAACATGAATTCACTAATAGGTTGCAGTTTCATCCAATCTGATATATTTCACACCTCAAATCCCACATGGACGAGAAAATCGGGTCTGTATATGGTAATTTTGCAACATGAGTTCAGTAAAAGGTTGCAGTTTCATCCAATCTGATATATTTCACACCTCAAACCTCACCTGGACGAGAACATCGGGTATGTATATGGTAATCTTGCAACATGAATTCAGTAATAGGTTGCAGTTTCATCCAATTTGATATATTTCACACCTCAAATCCCACATGGACGATAATATTGGGTCTGGATATGGCATTTTGCAACATGAGTTCAGTAAAAGGTTGCAGTTTCATCCAATCTGATATATTTCACACCTCAAACCTCACCTAGACGAGAACATCGGGTATGTATATGGTAATCCTGGAACATGAGTTCAATAATAGGTTGCGGTTTCATCCAATCTGAGACATTTTACATCTCAAATCCCACCTGGACGAGAATATCGGTTCTGTATATGGTAATCTACCAACATGAGTTCAGTAATAGGTTGCAGTTTCATCCAATCTGATATATTTCACACCTCAAAACTCACCTGGACGAGAACATCGGGTATGTATATGGTAATCTTGCAACATGACTTCAGTAATAGGTTTCAGTTTCATCCAATTTGATATATTTCACACCGACGAGAACATCGGGTCTGTATATGGTAATCTTGCAACATGAGTTCAGTAACAGGTTGCAGTTTCATCCAATCTGAGACATTTCACATCTCAAATCCCATATGGACGAGAACATCGGTTTTGTATATGGTAATCTACCAACATGAGTTCACTAATAGGTTGCAGTTTCATCCAATCTGATATATTTCACACCTCAAATCCCACATGGACGAGAATATCGGGTTTGTATATGGTAATTTTGAAACATGAGTTCTGTAAAAGGTTGCAGTTTCATCCAATCTGATATATTTCACACCTCAAACCTCACATGGACGAGGACATCGGGTATGTATATGGTAATCCTGCAACATGAGTTCAATAATAGGTTGCATTTTCATCCAATCTGATATATTCCACACCTCAAATCTCACATGGACGAGAATATCGGGTCTGTATATTGTAATTTTGCAACACGAGTTCAGTAAAAGGTTGCAGTTTCATCCAATCTGATATATTTCACACCTCAAACCTCACCTGGACGAGGACATCGGTTTTGTATATGGTAATCTACCAACATGAATTCAGTAATAGGTTGCAGTTTCATCAAATCTGATATATTTCACACCTTAAACCTCACCTGGACAAGAACATCGAGTATGTATATGGTAATCTTGCAACATGATTTCAGTAATAGGTTGCAGTTTCATCCAATCTAATATATTTCACACCTCAAATCCCACATGGACGAGAATATCGGGTATGTATATGGTAATTTTGCAACAAGAGTTCAGTAATAGGTTGCAGTTTCATCCAATATGATATATTTCACACCTCAAACCTCACCTGGACGAGAACATCGGGTATGTATATGGTAATCTTGCAACATGACTTCAGTAATAGGTTGCAGTTTCATCCAATCTGATATATTTCACACCTTAAATACCACCTGGACGAGAACATCGGGTCTGTATATGATAATCTTGCAACATGAGTTCAGTAGCAGGTTGCAGTTTCATCCAATCTGAGACATTTCACATCTCAAATTCCATATGGACGAGAACATCGATTTTGTATATGGTAATCTACCAACATGAATTCACTAATAGGTTACAGTTTCATCCAATCTGATATATTTCACACCTCAAGTCCCATATGGACGAGAATATCGGGTCTGTATATGGTAATATTGCAACATGACTTCAGTAATAGGTTAGAGTTTCATCAATTCTGATATATTTCACACCTCAAATCCCACCTGGACGAGAACATCGGGTCTGTATATGGTAATTTTGCAACATGAGTTCAGTAATAGGTTGCAGTTTCATCCAATCTGATATATTTCACACCTCAAACATCACCTGGACGAGAACATCGGGTCTGTATATGGTAATCTTGCAACCTGAGTTCATTAATAGGTTGCAGTTTCATCCAATTTGATATATTTCACACCTCAAATCCTACCTGGACGAGAACATCGGGTCTGTATATGGTAATATTGCTACATGAGTTCAATAATAGGTTGCAGTTCCATCCAATCTGAGATATTTCACATCACAAATCCCACCTGGACGAGAACATCGGTTTTGTATATGGTAATCTACCAACATGAATTCAGTAATAGGTTGCAGTTTCATCAAATCTGATATACTTCACACCTTAAACCTCACCTGGAAGTGAACATCGAGTATGTATATGGTAATCTTGCAACATGATTTCAGTAATAGGTTGCAGTTTCATCCAATCTGATATATTTCACACCTCAAATCCCACCTGGACGAGAATATCGGGTCTATATATGGTAATCCTGGAACATGAGTTCAATAATAGGTTGCAGTTTCATCCAACCTGAGACATTTCACATCTCAAATCCCACCTGGACGAGAACATCGGTTCTGTATATGGTAATCTACCAACATGAGTTCAGTAATAGGTTGCAGTTTCATCTAATATGATATATTTCACACCTCAAACCTCACATGGACGAGAACATCGGGTATGTATATGGTAATCTTGCAACAAGACTTCAGTAATAGGTTGCAGTTTCATCCAATCTGATATATTTCACACCTCAAATACTACATGGACGAGAACATCTAGTCTGTATATGGTAATATTGCAACATGAGTTCAGTAACAGGTTGCAGTTTCATCTAATCTGAGACATTTTACATCTTAAATCCCATATGGACGAGAACATCGGTTTTGTATATGGTAATCTACCAACATGAGTTCACTAATAGGTTGCAGTTTCATCCAATCTGATATATTTCACACCTCAAATCCCACATGGATGAGAATATCGGGTCTGTATATGGTAATTTTGCAACATGAGTTCAGTAAAAGGTTGCAGTTACATCCAATCTTATATATTTCACACCTCAAACCTCACATGGACGAGGACATCGGGTATGTATATGGTAATCCTGCAAAATGAGTTCAATAATAGGTTGCAGTTTCATCCAATCTGTCATATTTCACACCTCAAACCTCACCTGGACGAGGACATCGGGTATGTATATGGTAATCCTGCAACATGAGTTCAATAATAGGTTGCAGTTTCATCCAATCTGATATATTTCACACCTCAAACCTCACCTGGAGGAGAACATCGGGTATGTATATGGTAATCTTGCAACATGAATTCACTAATAGGTTGCAGTTTCATCCAATCTGATATATTTCACACCTCAAATCCCACATGGACGAGAAAATCGGGTCTGTATATGGTAATTTTGCAACATGAGTTCAGTAAAAGGTTGCAGTTTCATCCAATCTGATATATTTCACACCTCAAACCTCACCTGGACGAGAACATCGTGTATGTATATGGTAATTTTGCAACATGAATTCAGTAATAGGTTGCAGTTTCATCAAATCTGATATATTTCACACCTTAAACCTCACCTGGACAAGAACATCGAGTATGTATATGGTAATCTTGCAACATGATTTCAGTAATAGGTTGCAGTTTCATCCAATCTAATATATTTCACACCTCAAATCCCACATGGACGAGAATATCGGGTATGTATATGGTAATTTTGCAACAAGAGTTCAGTAATAGGTTGCAGTTTCATCCAATATGATATATTTCACACCTCAAACCTCACCTGGACGAGAACATCGGGTATGTATATGGTAATCTTGCAACATGACTTCAGTAATAGGTTGCAGTTTCATCCAATCTGATATATTTCACACCTTAAATACCACCTGGACGAGAACATCGGGTCTGTAAATGATAATCTTGCAACATGAGTTCAGTAGCAGGTTGCAGTTTCATCCAATCTGAGACATTTCACATCTCAAATTCCATATGGACGAGAACATCGATTTTGTATATGGTAATCTACCAACATGAATTCACTAATAGGTTACAGTTTCATCCAATCTGATATATTTCACACCTCAAGTCCCATATGGACGAGAATATCGGGTCTGTATATGGTAATATTGCAACATGACTTCAGTAATAGGTTAGAGTTTCATCAATTCTGATATATTTCACACCTCAAATCCCACCTGGACGAGAACATCGGGTCTGTATATGGTAATTTTGCAACATGAGTTCAGTAATAGGTTGCAGTTTCATCCAATCTGATATATTTCACACCTCAAACATCACCTGGACGAGAACATCGGGTCTGTATATGGTAATCTTGCAACCTGAGTTCATTAATAGGTTGCAGTTTCATCCAATTTGATATATTTCACACCTCAAATCCTACCTGGACGAGAACATCGGGTCTGTATATGGTAATATTGCTACATGAGTTCAATAATAGGTTGCAGTTCCATCCAATCTGAGATATTTCACATCACAAATCCCACCTGGACGAGAACATCGGTTTTGTATATGGTAATCTACCAACATGAATTCAGTAAAGGTTGCAGTTTCATCAAATCTGATATACTTCACACCTTAAACCTCACCTGGAAGTGAACATCGAGTATGTATATGGTAATCTTGCAACATGATTTCAGTAATAGGTTGCAGTTTCATCCAATCTGATATATTTCACACCTCAAATCCCACCTGGACGAGAATATCGGGTCTATATATGGTAATCCTGGAACATGAGTTCAATAATAGGTTGCAGTTTCATCCAACCTGAGACATTTCACATCTCAAATCCCACCTGGACGAGAACATCGGTTCTGTATATGGTAATCTACCAACATGAGTTCAGTAATAGGTTGCAGTTTCATCTAATATGATATATTTCACACCTCAAACCTCACATGGACGAGAACATCGGGTATGTATATGGTAATCTTGCAACAAGACTTCAGTAATAGGTTGCAGTTTCATCCAATCTGATATATTTCACACCTCAAATACTACATGGACGAGAACATCTAGTCTGTATATGGTAATATTGCAACATGAGTTCAGTAACAGGTTGCAGTTTCATCTAATCTGAGACATTTTACATCTTAAATCCCATATGGACGAGAACATCGGTTTTGTATATGGTAATCTACCAACATGAGTTCACTAATAGGTTGCAGTTTCATCCAATCTGATATATTTCACACCTCAAATCCCACATGGATGAGAATATCGGGTCTGTATATGGTAATTTTGCAACATGAGTTCAGTAAAAGGTTGCAGTTTCATCCAATCTTATATATTTCACACCTCAAACCTCACATGGACGAGGACATCGGGTATGTATATGGTAATCCTGCAAAATGAGTTCAATAATAGGTTGCAGTTTCATCCAATCTGATATATTTCACACCTCATACCTCACCTGGACGAGGACATCGGGTATGTATATGGTAATCCTGCAACATGAGTTCAATAATAGGTTGCAGTTTCATCCAATCTGATATATTTCACACCTCAAACCTCACCTGGAGGAGAACATCGGGTATGTATATGGTAATCTTGCAACATGAATTCACTAATAGGTTGCAGTTTCATCCAATCTGATATATTTCACACCTCAAATCCCACATGGACGAGAAAATCGGGTCTGTATATGGTAATTTTGCAACATGAGTTCAGTAAAAGGTTGCAGTTTCATCCAAACTGATATATTTCACACCTCAAACCTCACCTGGACGAGAACATCGTGTATGTATATGGTAATTTTGAACCATGAATTCAGTAATAGGTTGCAGTTTCATCCAATCTGATATATTTCACACCTCAAATCCCACATGGACGAGAATATTGGGTCTGGATATGGCATTTTGCAACATGAGTTCAGTAATAGGTTGCAGTTTCATCCAATCTGATATATTTCACACCTCAAACATCACCTGGACGAGAACATCGGGTTTGTATATGGTAATCTTGCAACCTGAGTTCAGTAATAGGTTGTTGTTTCATCCAATTTGATATATTTCACACCTCAAATCCTACCTGGACGAGAACATCGGGTCTGTATATGGTAATATTGCAACATGATTTCAATAATAGGTTGCAGTTCCATCCAATCTGAGATATTTCACATCACAAATCCCACCTGGACAAAACATCGGTTTTGTATATGGTAATATACCAACATGAATTCAGTAATAGGTTGCAGTTTCATCAAATCTGATATATTTCACACCTTAAACCTCACCTGGACGAGAACATCAAGTATGTATATGGTAATCTTGCAACATGATTTCAGTAATAGGTTGCAGTTTCATCCAATCTGATATATTTCACACCTCAAATCCCACCTGGACGAGAATATCGGGTCTATATATGGTAATTTTGCAACATGAGTTCAGTAATAGGTTGCAATTTCATCCAATCTGATATATTTCACACCTCAAACCTCACCTGGACGAAAACATCGGGTATGTATATGGTAATCTTGGAACATGAGTTCAATAATAGGTTGCAGTTTCATCCAATCTGAGACATTTCACATCTCAAATCCCACCTGGACGAGAACATCGGTTCTGTATATGGTAATCTACCAACATGAGTTCAGTAATAGGTTGCAGTTTCATCCAATATGATATATTTCACACCTCAAACCTCACCTGGACGAGAACATCGGGTATGTATATGGTAATCTTGCAACATGACTTCAGTAATAGGTTGCAGTTTCATCCAATCTGATATATTTCACACCTCAAATACCACCTGGACGAGAATATCTAGTCTGTATATGGTAATATTGCAACATGAGTTCAGTAACAGGTTGCAGTTTCATCCAATCTGAGACATTTTACATCTCAAATCCCATATGGACGAGAACATCGGTTTTGTACATGGTAATATACCAACATGAGTTCACTAATAGGTTGCAGTTTCATCCAATCTAATATATTTCATACCTCAAATCCCACATGGATGAGAATATCGGGTCTGTATATGGTAATTTTGCAACATGAGTTCAGTAAAAGGTTGCAGTTTCTTCCAATCTTATATATTTCACACCTCAAACCTCACAAGGACGAGGACATCGGGTATGTATATGGTAATCCTGCAACATGAGTTCAATAATAGGTTGCAGTTTCATCCAATTTGATATATTTCACACCTCAAACCTCACCTGGACGAGAACATCGGGTATGTATATGGTAATCTTGCAACATGAATTGAGTAATAGGTTGCAGTTTCATCCAATCTGATATATTTCACACCTCAAATCCCACATGGACGAAAATATCGGGTTTGTATATGGTAATTTTGCAACATGAGTTCAGTAAAAGGTTGCAGTTTCATCTAATCTGATATATTTCACACCTCAAACCTCACCTGGACGAGAACATCGGGTATGTATATGGTAATCTTGCAACATGAATTCAGTAATAGGTTGCAGTTTCATTCAATCTGATATATTTCACACCTCAAATCCCACATGGACGAGAATATTGGGTCTGTATATGGCATTTTGCAACATGAGTTCAGTAAAAGGTTGCAGTTTCATCCAATCTGATATATTTCACACCTCAAACCTCACCTGGACGAGAACATCGGGTATGTATATGGTAATCCTGGAACATGAGTTCAATAATAGGTTGCGGTTTCATCCAAACTGAGACATTTCACATCTCAAATCCCACTTGGACGAGAACATCGGTTCTGTAGATGGTAATCTACCAACATGAGTTCAGTAATAGATTGCAGTTTCATCCAATATGATATATTTCACACCTCAAACCTCACCTGGACGAGAACATCGGGTATGTATATGGTAATCTTGCAACATGACTTCAGTAATAGGTTGCAGTTTCATCCAATCTGATATATTTCACACCTCAAATACCACCTGGACGAGAACATCGGGTCTGTATATGGTAATCTTGCAACATGAGTTCAGTAACAGGTTGCAGTTTCATCCAATCTGAGACACTTCACATCTCAAATCCCATATGGACGAGAACATCGGTTTTGTATATGGTAATCTACCAAAATAAGTTCACTAATAGGTTGCAGTTTCATCCAATCTGATATATTTCACACCTCAAATCCCACATGGACGAGAATATCGGGTATGTATATGGTAATTTTGCAACATGATTTCAGTAAAAGGTTGCAGTTTCATCCAATCTGATATACTTCACACCTCAAACCTCACATGGACGAGGACATCGGGTATGTATATGGTAATCCTGCAACATGAGTTCAATAATAGGTTCCAGTTTCATCCAATCTGATATATTTCACACCTCAAACCTCACCTGGACGAGGACATCGGGTATGTATATGGTAATCCTGCAACATGAGTTCAATAATAGGTTACAGTTTCATCCAATCTGATATATTTCACACCTCAAACCTCACCTGGACGAGAACATCGGGTATGTATATGGTAATCCTGCAACATGAGTTCAATAATAGGTTGCAGTTTCATCCAATCTGATATATTTCACACCTCAAACCTCACCTGGACGAGGACATCGGGTATGTAGATGGTAATCCTGCATCATGAGTTCAATAATAGGTTCCAGTTTCATCCAATCTGATATATTTCACACCTCAAACCTCACCTGGACGAGGACATCGGGTATGTATATGGTAATCCTGCAACATGAGTTCAATAATAGGATGTCGTTTCATCCAATATGATATATCACACCTCAAATCCCACATGGACGAGAATATCGGGTCTGTATATGGTAATTTTGCAACATGAGTTCAGTAAAAGGTTGCAGTTTCATCCAATCTGATATATTTCACACCTCAAACCTCACCTGGACGAGGACATCGGGTATGTATATGGTAATCCTGGAACATAAGTTCAATAATAGGTTGCAGTTTCATCCAATCTGAGACATTTCACATCTCAATTCCCACCTGGACGAGAACATCGGTTCTGTATATGGTAACCTACCAACATGAGTTCACTAATAGGTTGCAGTTTCATCCAATATGATATATTTCACACCTCAAACCTCACCTGGACGAGAACATCGGGTATGTATATGGTAATCTTGCAACATGACTTCAGTAATAGGTTGCAGTTTCATCCAATCTGATATATTTCACACCTCAAATACCACCTGGACGAGAACATCGGGTCTGTATATGGTAATCTTGCAACATGAGTTCAGTAACAGGTTGCAGTTTCATCCAATCTGAGACATTTCACATCTCAAATCCCATATGGACGAGAACATCGGTTTTGTATATCGTAATCTACCAACATGAGTTCACTAATAGGTTGCAGTTTCATCCAATCTGATATATTTCACACCTCAAATCCAAAATGGACGAGAATATCGGGTCTGTATTTGGTAATTTTGCAACATGAGTTCAGTAAAAGGTTGCAGTTTCATCCAATCTGATATATTTCACACCTCAAACATCACATGGACGAGGACATCGGGTATGTATATGATAATCCTGCAACATGAGTTCAATAATAGGTTGCAGTTTCATCCAATCTGATATATTTCACACCTCAAACCTCACCTGGACGAGGACATCGGGTATTTATATGGTAATCCTGCAACATGAGTTCAATAATAGGTTGCAGTTTCATCCAATCTGATATATTTCACACCTCAAACCTCACCTGGACGAGAACATCGGGTATGTATATGGTAATCTTGCAACATGAATTCAGTAATAGGTTGCAGTTTCATCCAATCTGATATATTTCACACCTCAAATCCCACATGGACGAGAATATCGGGTCTATATATGGTAATTTTGCAACATGAGTTCAATAAAATGTTGCAGTTTCTTCCAATCTGATATATTTCACACCTCAAACCTCACCTGGACGAGAACATCGGGTATGTATATGGTAATCTTGCAACATGAATTCAGTAATAGGTTGCAGTTTCATCCAATATGATATATTTCACACCTCAAATCCCACATGGACGAGAATATCGGGTCTGTATATGGTAATTTTGCAACATGAGTTCAGTAAAAGGTTGCAGTTTCATCCAATCTGATATATTTCACACCTCAGACCTCACCTGGACGAAAACATCGGGTTTATATATGGTAATCCTGGAACATGAGTTCAATAATAGGTTGCAGTTTCATCCAATCTGAGACATTTCACATCTCAAATCCCACCTGGACGAGAACATCGGTTCTGTATATGGTAACCTACCAACATGAGTTCAGTAATAGGTTGCAGTTTCATCCAATATGATATATTTCACACCTCAAATACCACCTGGACGAGAACATCGGGTATGTATATGGTAATCTTGCAACATGAGTTCAATAACATGTTGCAGTTTCATCCAATCTGAGACATTTCACATCTCAAATCCCATATGGACGAGAACATCGGTTTTGTATATTGTAATCTACCAACATGAGTTCACTAATAGGTTGCAGTTTCATCCAATCTGATATATTTCACACCTCAAACCTCACCTGGACGAGGACATCGGGTATGTATATGGTAATCCTGCAACATGAGTTCAATAATAGGTTCCAGTTTCATCCAATCTGATATATTTCACACCTCAAAACTCACCTGGACGAGGACATCGGGTATGTATATGGTAATCCTGCAACATGAGTTCAATAATAGGTTGCAGTTTCATCCAATCTGATATATTTCACACCTCAAACCTCACCTGGACGAGAACATCGGGTATGTATATGGTAATCTTGCAACATGAATTCAGTAATAAGTTGCAGTTTCATCCAATCTGATATATTTCACACCTCAAACCTCACCTGGACGAGAACATCGGGTATGTATATGGTAATCTTGCAACATGACTTCAGTAATAGGTTGCAGTTTCATCCAATCTGATATATTTCACACCTCAAATACCACCTGGACGAGAACATCGGGTCTGTATATGGTAATCTTGCAACATGAGTTCAGTAACAGGTTGCAGTTTCATCCAATCTGAGACATTTCACATCTCAAATCCCATATGGACGAGAACATCGGTTTTGTATATTGTAATCTACCAACATGAGTTCACTAATAGGTTGCAGTTTCATCCAATCTGATATATTTCACACCTCAAATCCAACATGGACGAGAATATCGGGTCTGTATTTGGTAATTTTGCAACATGAGTTCAGTAAAAGGTTGCAGTTTCATCCAATCTGATATATTTCACACCTCAAACCTCACATGGACGAGGACATCGGGTATGTATATGGTAATCCTTCAACATGAGTTCAATAATAGGTTGCAGTTTCATCCAATCTGATATATTTCACACCTCAAACCTCACCTGGACGAGGACATCGGGTATGTATATGGTAATCCTGCAACATGAGTTCAATAATAGGTTCCAGTTTCATCCAAGCTGACATATTTCACACCTCAAACCTCACCTAGACGAGGACATCGGATATGTATATGGTAATCCTGCAACATGAGTTCAATAATAGGTTCCAGTTTCATCCAATCTGATATATTTCACACCTCAAACCTCACCTGGACGAGGACATCGGGTATGTATATGGTAATCCTGCAACATGAGTTCAATAATAGGTTGCAGTTTCATCCAATCTGATATATTTCACACCTCAAACCTCTCCTGGACGAGGACATCGGGTATGTATATGGTAATCCTGCAACATGAGTTCAATAATAGGTTCCAGTTTCATCCAATCTGATATATTTCACACCTCAAACCTCACCTGGACGAGGACATCGGGTATGTATATGGTAATCATGCAACATGAGTTCAATAATAGGTTCCAGTTTCATCCAATCTGATATATTTCACACCTCAAACCTCACTTGGACGAGGACATCGGGTATGTATATGGTAATCCTGCAACATGAGTTCAATAATAGGTTGCAGTTTCATCCAATCTGATATATTTCAAACCTCAAACCTCACCTGGACGAGAACATCGGGTATGTATATGGTAATCTTGCAACATGAACTCAGTAATAGGTTGCAGTTTCATCCAATCTGATATATTTCACACCTCAAATCCCACATGAACGAGAATATCGGGTCTTTATATGGTAATTTTGCAACATGAGTTCAGTAAAAGGTTGTAGTTTCATCCAATCTGATATATTTCACACCTCAAACCTCACCTGGACGAGAACATCGGGTATGTATATGGTAATCTTGCAACATGAATTCAGTAATAAGTTGCAGTTTCATCCAATCTGATATATTTCACACCTCAAATCCCACATGGACGAGAATATCGGGTCTGTATATGGTAATTTTGCAACATGAGTTCAGTAAAAGGTTACAGTTTCATCCAATCTGATATATTCACACCTCAAACCTCACCTGGACGAAAACATCGGGTATATATATGGTAATCCTGGAACATGAGTTCAATAATAGGTTGCAGTTTCATCCAATCTGAGACATTTCACACCTCAAATACCACCTGGACGAGAACATCGGTTCTGTATATGGTAACCTACCAACATGAGTTCAGTAACAGGTTGCAGTTTCATCCAATCTGAGACATTTCACATCAAAAATCCCATATGGACGAGAACATCGGCTTTGTATATTGTAATCTACCAACATGAGTTCACTAATAGGTTGCAGTTTCATCCAATCTGATATATTTCACACCTCAAATCCAACATGGACGAGAATATCGGGTCTGTATTTGGTAATTTTGCAACATGAGTTCAGTAAAAGGTTGCAGTTTCATCCAATCTGATATATTTCACACCTCAAACCTCAGATGGATGAGGACATCGGGTATGTATATGGTAATCCTGCAAAATGAGTTCAATAATAGGTTGCAGTTTCATCCAATCTGATATATTTCACACCTCAAACCTCACCTGGACGAGGACATCGGGTATTTATATGGTAATCCTGCAACATGAGTTCAATAATAGGTTGCAGTTTCATCCAATCTGATATATTTCACACCTCAAACCTCACCTGGACGAGAACATCGGGTATGTATATGGTAATCTTGCAACATGAATTCAGTAATAGGTTGCAGTTTCATCCAATCTGATATATTTCACACCTCAAATCCCACATGGACGAGAATATCGGGTCTATATATGGTAATTTTTCAACATGAGTTCAATAAAATGTTGCAGTTTCATCCAATCTGATATATTTCACACCTCAAACCTCACCTGGACGAGAACATCGGGTATGTATATGGTAATCTTGCAACATGAATTCAGTAATAGGTTGCAGTTTCATCCAATCTGATATATTTCACACCTCAAATCCCACATGGACGAGAATATCGGGTCTGTATATGGTAATTTTGCAACATGAGTTCAGTAAAAGGTTGCAGTTTCATCCAATATGATATATTTCACACCTCAAACCTCACCTGGACGAAAACATCGGGTATATATATGGTAATCCTGGAACATGAGTTCAATAATAGGTTGCAGTTTCATCCAATCTGAGACATTTCACATCTCAAATCCCACCTGGACGAGAACATCGGTTCTGTATATGGTAACCTACCAACATGAGTTCAGTAATAGGTTGCAGTTTCATCCAATATGATATATTTCACACCTCAAACCTCACCTGGACGAGAACATCGGGTATGTATATGGTAATCTTGCAACATGACTTCAGTAATAGGTTGCAGTTTCATCCAATCTGATATATTTCACACCTCAAATACCACCTGGACGAGAACATCGGGTCTGTATATGGTAATCTTGCAACATGAGTTCAGTAACAGGTTGCAGTTTCATCCAATCTGAGACATTTCACATCTCAAATCCCATATGGACGAGAACATCGGTTTTGTATATTGTAATCTACCAACATGAGTTCACTAATAGGTTGCAGTTTCATCCAATCTGATATATTTCACACCTCAAATCCAACATGGACGAGAATATCGGGTCTGTATTTGGTAATTTTGCAACATGAGTTCAGTAAAAGGTTGCAGTTTCATCCAATCTGATATATTTCACACCTCAAACCTCACATGGACGAGGACATCGGGTATGTATATGGTAATCCTGCAACATGAGTTCAATAATAGGTTGCAGTTTCATCCAATCTGATATATTTCACACCTCAAACCTCACCTGGACGAGGACATCGGGTATGTATATGGTAATCCTGCAACATGAGTTCAATAATAGGTTCCAGTTTCATCCAATCTGATATATTTCACACCTCAAACCTCACCTGGACGAGGACATCGGGTATGTATATAGTAATCCTGCAACATGAGTTCAATAATAGGTTGCAGTTTCATCCAATCTGATATATTTCACACCTCAAACCTCACCTGGACGAGAACATCGGGAATGTATATGGTAATCTTGCAACATGAATTCAGTAATAGGTTGCAGTTTCATCCAATCTGATATATTTCACACCTCAAATCCCACATGGACGAGAATATCGGGTCTATATATGGTAATTTTGCAACATGAGTTCAATAAAATGTTGCAGTTTCATCCAATCTGATATATTTCACACCTCAAACCTCACCTGGACGAGAACATCGGGTATGTATATGGTAATCTTGCAACATGAATTCAGTAATAGGTTGCAGTTTCATCCAATCTGATATATTTCACACCTCAAATCCCACATGGACGAGAATATCGGGTCTGTATATGGTAATTTTGCAACATGAGTTCAGTAAAAGGTTGCAGTTTCATCCAATATGATATATTTCACACCTCAAACCTCACCTGGACGA
>NC_039368.1:98934160-98962056 GCF_003573695.1 Papaver somniferum
CTACCAACATGAGTTCAGTAATAGGTTGCAGTTTCATCCAATATGATATATTTCACACCTCAAACCTCACCTGGACGAGAACATCGGGTATGTATATGGTAATCTTGCAACATGACTTCAGTAATAGGTTGCAGTTTCATCCAATCTGATATATTTCACACCTCAAATACCACCTGGACGAGAACATCGGGTCTGTATATGGTAATCTTGCAACATGAGTTCAGTAACAGGTTGCAGTTTCATCCAATCTGAGACATTTCACATCTCAAATCCCATATGGACGAGAACATCGGTTTTGTATATTGTAATCTACCAACATGATTTCACTAATAGGTTGCAGTTTCATCCAATCTGATATATTTCACACCTCAAATCCCACATGGACGAGAATATCGGGTCTGTATATGGTAATTTTGCAACATGAGTTCAGTAAAAGGTTGCAGTTTCATCCAATATGATATATTTCACACCTCAAACCTCACCTGGACGAAAACATCGGGTATATATATGGTAATCCTGGAACATGACTTCAGTAATAGGTTGCAGTTTCATCCAATCTGATATATTTCACACCTCAAATACCACCTGGACGAGAACATCGGGTCTGTATATGGTAATCTTGCAACATGAGTTCAGTAACAGGTTGCAGTTTCATCCAATCTGAGACATTTCACATCTCAAATCCCATATGGACGAGAACATCGGTTTTGTATATCGTAATCTACCAACATGAGTTCACTAATAGGTTGCAGTTTCATCCAATCTGATATATTTCACACCTCAAATCCAAAATGGACGAGAATATCGGGTCTGTATTTGGTAATTTTGCAACATGAGTTCAGTAAAAGGTTGCAGTTTCATCCAATCTGATATATTTCACACCTCAAACATCACATGGACGAGGACATCGGGTATGTATATGATAATCCTGCAACATGAGTTCAATAATAGGTTGCAGTTTCATCCAATCTGATATATTTCACACCTCAAACCTCACCTGGACGAGGACATCGGGTATTTATATGGTAATCCTGCAACATGAGTTCAATAATAGGTTGCAGTTTCATCCAATCTGATATATTTCACACCTCAAACCTCACCTGGACGAGAACATCGGGTATGTATATGGTAATCTTGCAACATGAATTCAGTAATAGGTTGCAGTTTCATCCAATCTGATATATTTCACACCTCAAATCCCACATGGACGAGAATATCGGGTCTGTATATGGTAATTTTGCAACATGAGTTCAGTAAAAGGTTGCAGTTTCATCCAATATGATATATTTCACACCTCAAACCTCACCTGGACGAAAACATCGGGTATATATATGGTAATCCTGGAACATGAGTTCAATAATAGGTTGCAGTTTCATCCAATCTGAGACATTTCACATCTCAAATCCCACCTGGACGAGAACATCGGTTCTGTATATGGTAACCTACCAACATGAGTTCAGTAATAGGTTGCAGTTTCATCCAATATGATATATTTCACACCTCAAACCTCACCTGGACGAGAACATCGGGTATGTATATGGTAATCTTGCAACATGACTTCAGTAATAGGTTGCAGTTTCATCCAATCTGATATATTTCACACCTCAAATACCACCTGGACGAGAACATCGGGTCTGTATATGGTAATCTTGCAACATGAGTTCAGTAACAGGTTGCAGTTTCATCCAATCTGAGACATTTCACATCTCAAATCCCATATGGACGAGAACATCGGTTTTGTATATTGTAATCTACCAACATGATTTCACTAATAGGTTGCAGTTTCATCCAATCTGATATATTTCACACCTCAAATCCAACATGGACGAGAATATCGGGTCTGTATTTGGTAATTTTGCAACATGAGTTCAGTAAAAGGTTGCAGTTTCATCCAATCTGATATATTTCACACCTCAAACCTCACATGGACGAGGACATCGGGTATGTATATGGTAATCCTGCAACATGAGTTCAATAATAGGTTGTAGTTTCATCCAATCTGATATATTTCACACCTCAAACCTCACCTGGACGAGGACATCGGGTATGTATATGGTAATCCTGCAACATGAGTTCAATAATAGGTTCCAGTTTCATCCAATTTGATATATTTCACACCTCAAACCTCACCTGGACGAGGACATCGGGTATGTATATGGTAATCCTGCAACATGAGTTCAATAATAGGTTCCAGTTTCATCCAATCTGATATATTTCACACCTCAAACCTCACCTGGACGAGGACATCGGGTATGTATATAGTAATCCTGCAACATGAGTTCAATAATAGGTTGCAGTTTCATCCAATCTGATATATTTCACACCTCAAACCTCACCTGGACGAGAACATCGGGAATGTATATGGTAATCTTGCAACATGAATTCAGTAATAGGTTGCAGTTTCATCCAATCTGATATATTTCACACCTCAAATCCCACATGGACGAGAATATCGGGTCTATATATGGTAATTTTGCAACATGAGTTCAATAAAATGTTGCAGTTTCATCCAATCTGATATATTTCACACCTCAAACCTCACCTGGACGAGAACATCGGGTATGTATATGGTAATCTTGCAACATGAATTCAGTAATAGGTTGCAGTTTCATCCAATCTGATATATTTCACACCTCAAATCCCACATGAACGAGAATATCGGGTCTGTATATGGTAATTTTGCAACATGAGTTCAGTAAAAGGTTGCAGTTTCATCTAATCTGATATATTTCACACCTCAAACCTCACCTGGACGAGAACATCGGGTATGTATATGGTAATCTTGCAACATGAATTCAGTAATAGGTTGCGGTTTCATCCAATCTGATATATTTCACACCTCAAATCCCACATGGACGAGAATATCGGGTCTGTATATGGTAATTTTGCAACATGAGTTCAGTAAAAGGTTGCAGTTTCATCCAATCTGATATATTTCACACCTCAAACCTCACCTGGACGAAAACATCGGGTATATATATGGTAATCCTGGAACATGAGTTCAATAATAGGTTGCAGTTTCATCCAATCTGAGACATTTCACACCTCAAATACCACCTGGACGAGAACATCGGTTCTGTATATGGTAACCTACCAACATGAGTTCAGTAACAGGTTGCAGTTTCATCCAATCTGAGACATTTCACATCTCAAATCCCATATGGACGAGAACATCGGTTTTGTATATTGTAATCTACCAACATGAGTTCACTAATAGGTTGCAGTTTCATCCAATCTGATATATTTCACACCTCAAATCCAACATGGACGAGAATATCGGGTCTGTATTTGGTAATTTTGCAACATGAGTTCAGTAAAAGGTTGCAGTTTCATCCAATCTGATATATTTCACACCTCAAACCTCACATGGACGAGGACATCGGGTATGTATATGGTAATCCTGCAACATGAGTTCAATAATAGGTTGCAGTTTCATCCAATATGATATATTTCACACCTCAAACCTCACCTGGACGAGGACATCGGGTATTTATATGGTAATCCTGCAACATGAGTTCAATAATAGGTTGCAGTTTCATCCAATCTGATATATTTCACAACTCAAACCTCACTTGGACAAGAACATCGGGTATGTATATGGTAATCTTGCAACATGAATTCAGTAATAGGTTGCAGTTTCATCCAATCTGATATATTTCACACCTCAAATCCCACATGGACGAGAATATCGGGTCTATATATGGTAATTTTGCAACATGAGTTCAATAAAATGTTGCAGTTTCATCCAATCTGATATATTTCACATCTCAAACCTCACCTGGACGAGAACATCGGGTATGTATATGGTAATCTTTCAACATGAATTCAGTAATAGGTTGCAGTTTCATCCAATATGATATATTTCACACCTCAAACCTCACCTGGACAAGAATATCGGGTATGTATATAGTAATCTTGCAACATGAATTCAGTAATAGGTTGCAGTTTCCTCCAATCTGATATATTTCACACCTCAAACCTCACCTTGACGAGAACATCGGGTCTGCATATGGTAATCTTGCAACATGAGTTCAGTATTAGGTTGGAGTTTCATCCAATCTGATATATTTCACACCTCAAATCCCACCTGGACGAGAACATCGGGTCTGTATATGGTAATTTTGCAACATGAGTTCAATAAAATATTGCAGTTTCATCCAATCTGATATATTTCACACCTCAAACCTCACCTGGACGAGAACATCGGGTATGTATATGGTAATTCTGCAACATGAGTTCAATAATAGGTTGCAGTTTCATCCAATCTGATATATTACACACCTCGAACCTCACCTGTACGAAAACATCGGGTCTGTATATGGTAATCTTGCAACATGAGTTCAGTAATAGGTTGCAGTTTCATCCAATCTGATATATTTCACACCTCAAATCCCACCAGGACGAGAACATCGGGTCTGTATATAGTAATCTTGCAACATGAGTTCAGTAATAGGTTGCAGTTTCATCCAATCTGAGAAATTTCACATCTCAAATCCCACCTGGACGAGAACATCGGTTCTGTATATGAAAATCTACCAACATGAGTTCAGTAATAGGTTGCAGTTTCATCCAAGGTTCGAAAAACGGGTCACGGCCCAGGTCACAGGTACTAGGCGTGACCGTTATAACGTGTTTTGACGGGTGTGAGCACGTTTTGGGTCAAAAACGCGTTATATAGGAATAAAACGCGTTTTTTTGACGTTTTTTTTAAATAACGGGTGTGATAACGGTTAAATAAGAAAAATAAATAATTTGTGATCTGAATTTCCTATGTAACGGTAATTACAGCTGTGAAAACGGTTACAACGGGTCTAAATAACGTTGTTTCTACGTTTTTTCATTTTTTTTGGTTTAATTTATTTATTTGATTTTTTATTTATTTGTTTATGGGTTTTTAACATACAAATTTAAGGATATCTAGTAAAATTCACAACCCTAAGTCTATGACTTATAACAATGCATTGTAGTTATCGTCTACTGACAATATTTATACACGCATACTATCACTATCCACTTGATATGTTCAAGTTGTCACTCGAATAGTTCAATGCATTCCCCAATATTTCAATAATGCATATTCGGATTCAAAAGCAGTCAAAACTTTGTTGTCAAATAATACTCCTAGGCTCTTAGCTACTTGCTACAAGACTAACCAACAAGGAATGCAACAGGAAGAGAGTCAGAGACTAGCTAGAGAAAAAGAGAGTGAGAGAGGGAAGTCAAGGAGTCGATTTATCTTTTTCTTTTGCATTTGGAGGTGTGTACAGTATATGCTACATGTGGTCTGTACTTTAGAGTTCAGACTCAAAAGTTAAAGAAATAAAACAAAAAAAAAAAGTAAAAAGAGTAGTTGGTTTCATGATCAAAGACATAGCTAGCCTGTGCTTATATACGGATGCAACGAGATTCCAAATGTTTCAAGAATATTTCGATTTGCTAGCTATTATGTCTTCTTGCCCAAAGGAATGCTTTAAAAGGACAAGAAGAGAATTGAAATGAAATCAATACCTCTGGTTCTCTGGTTCTCTGCTTCTTGCTCAAAGGAATGCTTTACATTTTGAATTTCTCAAATACAAGTTTAAGAGGTAATATTAATTATTTTTTTTAGATTTTTCATTCAATTAGAGATATAATTTATTAATACGTTATTAATTTATTTATTATCGTTTTTTTCTTTCATGATGTTAGAGTAGTGAATATAGATGTTTGAGAAATATCGATGTTTTTTTCTTTCATGATGTTTGAGAAATATTTAAGAAATGTTAAGTGAAGAAATGTTTCATTCTATTAACGTATATTTACTTAATAAATGTTTCATTTTTATCTAAGAAATGTTTTAAGAAATATAGATTTTTTGTTCATTTTATTATCATTTATTTAAGAAATGTTTTAATAAATATTAATATTCATAATTAAATAGTCCATCAACTTGAATCAGTTGGCACGTAAAAAATCATTGTTTCTTTATAAAAAAAAATGGCATGATGAATTGATATATGTCACTTATTGTTATGTGAAAGTGATGCTTTATTGAAAATGATCCGTTTCTTGGATTCAGATAAACCTAGCATGGGTTATTTGTTTCGTGCACTTGCTACATGTGTGGAAACTATAGAAAGGGGTTTGGGTAAAACTCGAAATAATTCTATTGTAGGTGTGATTAACCGATGATGGAAAGATCAGTTGAGTTCTCCTCTTCATGCTGCAACGCATTTTCTGAATCCATATTATATCTACAACCCAGCAGCCAATCTCATCAACAATGAAATTTCTCAGCCCCAAATTTGTCTCAGTAAAGTTATATCAAAAATGATTAGTAGCCCTCAAGAACAAGCGACATGCATGCTAGAGGTGTGAATTTTTATTAACAATTAATTTCGTAATTATATGAATTTCTATTCACAGTTTTTGATATTTTTAGGCGGGAAGAATGCAAATGATGCAAGGCCAATTTGCATCACCATCAGCAAGATTGGCTACTCTGCAAGGTGATCCTGAAGCTGGTGGTTGTCATACGGTGCTCAGTTTCCATCACTCCAGAGGATCGCGGTAAAGATACTAAGCCAGACAAACACATCGTCTGGATCCGAGAGGAATTGGAGTGTGTTTGAAAGAATTCACACCAAACTACGCAACCGCTTAGTTTCGTCAAGAATAAACGATTTGGTATATGTTCATTACAATTTAAGATTGGAGCAGCAAAGAGTTCAAGGTAAAGCAAAGCGACATAACATCGATGTCCACGATGTTCATAGCCTGCTGACAGATGAAAATATGCTTGATTGGATAGCAGGGGATGATGAAACACCAGTTTTACCTCAGGAAGAACATTGGTTAAATGAATTGGAAGAGGAAGCAACTAATAATCCAGAGCCTCTCCCTCCACCATACGAATGGCATGATCCAGAAGTTGAAATCTCATATCAAAGGTTGCCAGTGAGTAACTTTGTTTATGACTTTGGTAACCTAACATTTGGAGACAATACACAAGGTCATGAAAATGAAAATCCCATATACAATTCTCATTACACTGAAGATCGTCCAGAAGAACATACCCGAGGAATTAATGAAGAGTATAATTCCAACATTAATATCAATAATGAAGTAGATAATCGTAATGATAATGAGGAAGAAGACTATGGTTATGAAGATGACGATACTGTTAACTACGACAGCCAAATGCATTACGCGAACCAATATGAGGCGGAGGAAGAGGAGGAGGAATCAACTGAGAATCGTCGAGAAAACAGAAAATACTTGAATAAGTCGAAAAAAAATGCCGGTACAAGTTGGTTTGTCTAAATTTAAAATTTCAAGCACTACTGTCACTAGGTTACTTATTGTAAGTTTATAACATTTGAAGTGTTTAATGATTATTTATGAAATTTTAGTTGTAAGTTTGAAATTAAAAATTGTATAAGAATTTCTCCAACTCAAATTTTTTTTCCTTAAAAACGGGTTTAACCGGTATGAAAACGGAAAATACGGTGTAAAAAACGTGTGTTAAAATGTTATTTAGAAGAAAAAAACTTAAATATTAATTTTAGAAAAACGGTAATCACAGGTGTGAAAACGGTTATAACGGGTCTAAATAACGCCATTTTTTCCTATTTATCGGTGTAATTTAGGTAAGCGTGTTGGTGAGCCTCACGGGCACGGTATATGGGCGTGAGCGTTATAACGGACGTTTTTTTCGGAAAAAACGGCCGTTTTTCAAACCTTGGTTTCATCCAATCTGATATATTTCACACCTCAAACCTCACCTGGACGAGAATATCGGGTATGTATATGGTAATCTTGCAACATGAATTCAGTAATAGGTTGCAGTTTCCTCCAATCTGATATATTTCAAACCTCAAACCTCACCTTGACGAGAACATCGGGTCTGCATATGGTAATCTTGCAACATGAGTTCAGTATTAGGTTGGAGTTTCATCCAATCTGATATATTTCACACCTCAAATCCCACCTGGACGAGAACATCGGGTCTGTATATGGTAATTTTGCAACATGAGTTCAATAAAATGTTGCAGTTTCATCCAATCTGATATATTTCACACCTCACCTGGACGAGAACATCGGGTATGTATATGGTAATCTTTCAACATGAATTCAGTAATAGGTTGCAGTTTCATCCAATCTGATATATTTCACACCTCAAATCCCACATGGACGAGAATATCGGGTCTGTATATGGTAATTTTGCAACATGAGTTCAGTAAAAGGTTGCAGTTTCATCCAATCTGATATATTTCACACCTCAAACCTCACCTGGACGAGAATATCGGGTATGTATATGGTAATTCTGCAACATGAGTTCAATAATAGGTTGCAGTTTCATCCAATCTGATATATTTCACACCTCAAACCTCACCTGGGCGAGAACATCGGGTATGTATATAGTAATCCTGCAACATGAGTTCAGTAATAGGTTGCAGTTTCATCCGATCTGATATATTTCACACCTCAAACCTCACTTGGACGAGAACATAAGGTCTGTATATGGTAATCTTGCAACATGAGTTCAGTAATAGGTTGCAGTTTCATCCAATCTGATATATTTCACACCTCAAACCTCACCTGGACGAGAACATCGGGTCTGTATATGCTAGTCTTGCAACCTGAGTTCAGTAATAGGTTGCAGTTTCATCCAATCTGATATATTTCACACCTCAAACCTCAGTTGGACAAAAACATCGGGTATTTATGGTAATCTTGAAACATGACTTCAGTAATAGGTTGCAGTTTCATCCAACCTGATATATTTCACACCTAAACTACCACCTGTACGAGAACATCGGGTCTGTATATGGTAATCTTGCAACATGAGTTCAGTAACAGGTTGCAGTTTCATCCAATCTGAGACATTTCACATCTCAAATCCCATATGGACGAGAACATCAGTTTTGTATATGGTAAGCTACCAACATGAGTTCACTAATAGGTTGTAGTTTCATCCAATCTGATATATTTCACACCTCAAACCTCACCGGGACGAGAACATCGGGTATGTATATGGTAATTTTGCAACATGAATTCAGTAATAGGTTGCAGTTTCATCCAATCTGATATATTTCACACCTCAAACCTCACCGGGACGAGAACATCGGGTATGTATATGGTAATTTTGCAACATGAATTCAATAATAGGTTGCAGTTTCATCCAATCTGATATATTTCACACCTCAAATCCCACATGGACGAGAATATCGGGTCTGTATATGGTAATTTTGCAACATGATTTCAGTAAAAGGTTGCAGTTTCATCCAATCTGATATATTTCACACCTCAAACCTCACCTGGACGAGGACATCGGGTATGTACATGGTAATCCTGCAACATGAGTTCAATAATAGGTTGCAGTTTCATCCAATCTGATATATTTCACACCTCAAACCTCACCTGGACGAGAACATCAGGTATGTATATGGTAATTCTGCAACATGAGTTCAGTAATAGGTTGCAGTTTCATCCAATCTGATATATTACACACCTCAAACCTCACCTGTACGAAAACATCGGGTCTGTATGTTGGTAATCTTGCAACATGAGTTCAGTAATAGGTTGCAGTTTCATCCAATCTGATATATTTCACACCTCAAACCTCACCTTGACGAGAACATCGGGTCTGCATATGGTAATCCTGCAACATGAGTTCAATAATAGGTTGCAGTTTCATCCAATCTGATATATTTCACACCTTAAACCTCACCTGGACGAGAACATCAGGTATGTATATGGTAATTCTGCAACATGAGTTCAGTAATAGGTTGCGGTTTCATCCAATCTGATATAGTACACACCTCAAACCTCACCTGTACGAAAAGATCGGGTATGTATATGGTAATCTTGCAACATGAGTTCAGTAATAGGTTGCAGTTTCATACAATCTGATATATTACACACCTCAAACCTCACCGGGACGAGAACATCGGGTATGTATATGGTAATTTTGCAACATGAATTCAGTAATAGGTTGCAGTTTCATCCAATCTGATATATTTCACACCTCAAACCTCACCGGGACGAGAACATCGGGTATGTATATGGTAATTTTGCAACATGAATTCAGTAATAGGTTGCAGTTTAATCCAATCTGATATATTTCACACCTCAAATCCCACATGGACGAGAATATCGGGTCTGTATATGGTAATTTTGCAACATGAATACAGTAATAGGTTGCAGTTTCATCCAATCTGATATATTTCACACCTCAAATCCCACATGGACGAGAATATCGGGTCTGTATATGGTAATTTTGCAACATGATTTCAGTAAAAGGTTGCAGTTTCATCCAATCTGATATATTTCACACCTCAAACCTCACCTGGACGAGGACATCGGGTATGTACATGGTAATCCTGCAACATGAGTTCAATAATAGGTTGCAGTTTCATCTAATCTGATATATTTCACACCTCAAACCTCACCTGGACGAGAACATCAGGTATGTATATGGTAATTCTGCAACATGAGTTCAGTAATAGGTTGCAGTTTCATCCAATCTGATATATTACACACCTCAAACCTCACCTGTACGAAAACATCGGGTCTGTATATGGTAATATTGCAACATGAGTTCAATAATAGGTTGCAGTTTCATCCAATCTGATATATTTCACACCTCAAACCTCACCTGGACGAGAACATCAGGTATGTATATGGTAATTCTGCAACATGAGTTCAGTAATAGGTTGCGGTTTCATCCAATCTGATATAGTACACACCTCAAACCTCACCTGTACGAAAACATCGGGTATGTATATGGTAATCTTGCAACATGAGTTCAGTAATAGGTTGCAGTTTCATCCAATCTGATATATTTCACACCTCAAATCCCACCAGGACGAGAACATCGGGTCTGTATATAGTAATCTTGCAACATGAGTTCAGTAATAGGTTGCAGTTTCATCCAATCTGAGAAATTTCACATCTCAAATCCCACCTGGACGAGAACATCGGTTCTGTATATGAAAATCTACCAACATGAGTTCAGTAATAGGTTGCAGTTTCATCCAATCTGATATATTTCACACCTCAAACCTCACCTGGACGAGAATATCGGGTATGTATATAGTAATCTTGCAACATGAGTTCAGTAATAGGTTGCAGTTTCCTCCAATCTGATATATTTCACACCTCAAACCTCACCTTGACGAGAACATCGGGTCTGCATATGGTAATCTTGCAACATGAGTTCAGTATTAGGTTGGAGTTTCATCCAATCTGATATATTTCACACCTCAAATCCCACCTGGACGAGAACATCGGGTTTGTATATGGTAATTTTGCAACATGAGTTCAGTAATAGGTTGCAGTTTCATCCAATATGATATATTTCACACCTCAAGCCTCACATGGACGAGAATATCGGGTATGTATATGGTAATCCTGCAACATGAGTTCAGTAATAGGTTGCAATTTCATCCAATTTGATATATTTCACACCTCAAACCTCACCTGGAAGAGAACATCACGTATGTATATGGTAATCTTGCAAAATGAGTTCAGTAATAGGTTGCAGTTTCATCCAATTTGATATATTTCACACCTCAAACCTCACCTGGACGAGAACATCGGGTCTGTATATGGTAATCTTGCAACCTGAGTTCAGTAATAGGTTGCAGTTTCATCCAATCTGATATATTTCACACCTAAAAACCAACCTGGACGAGAACATCGGGTTTGTATATGGTAATCTTGCAAAATGAGTTTAGTAATAGGTTGCAGTTTCATCCCTTCTGATATATTTCACACCTCAAACTCACCTGGACAAGAACATCGGGTTTGTATATGGTAATCTTACAACATGAGTTTATTAATAGGTTGCAGTTTCATCCAATCTGATATATTTCACACCTCAAACCTCACCTGGATGAGAACATCGGGTCTGTATATGGTAATATTGCAACGTGAGTTCATTAATAGGTTGGAGTTTCATCAATTCTGATATATTTCACACCTCAAACCTCACCTGGACGAGAACATCGGGTATGTATATGGTAATCTTGCAACATGAATTCAGTAATAGGTTGCAGTTTCATCCAATCTGATATATTTGACACCTTAAACCTCACCTGGACGAGACCATCGGGTATGTACATGGTAATTATGCAACATGAGTTCAGTAATAGGTTGCAGTTTCATCCAATCTGATATATTACACACCTCAAACCTCACCTGTACGAAAACATCGGGTCTGTATATGGTAATCTTGCAACATGAGTTCAGTAATAGGTTGTAGTTTCATCCAATCTGATATATTTCACACCTCAAATCCCACCAGGACGAGAACATCGGGTCTGTATATAGTAATCTTGCAACATGAGTTCAGTAATAGGTTGCAGTTTCATCCAATCTGAGAAATTTCACATCTCAAATCCCACCTGGACGAGAACATCGGTTCTGTATATGAAAATCTACCAACATGAGTTCAGTAATAGGTTGAAGTTTCATCCAATCTGATATATTTCACACCTCAAACCTCACCTGGACGAGAATATCGGGTATGTATATGGTAATCTTGCAACATGAATTCAGTAATAGGTTGCTGTTTCCTCCAATCTGATATATTTCACACCTCAAACCTCACCTTGACGAGAACATCGGGTCCGCATATGGTAATCTTGCAACATGAGTTCAGTATTAGGTTGGAGTTTCATCCAATCTGATATATTTCACACCTCAAATCCCACCTGGACGAGAACATCGGGTCTGTATATGGTAATTTTGCAACATGAGTTCAATAAAATGTTGCAGTTTCATCCAATCTGATATATTTCACACCTCAAACCTCACCTGGGCGAGAACATCGGGTATGTATATGGTAATCTTTCAACATGAATTCAGTAATAGGTTGCAGTTTCATCCAATCTGATATATTTCACACCTCAAATACCACATGGACGAGAATATCGGGTATGTATATGGTAATTTTGCAACATGAGTTCAGTAAAAGGTTGCAGTTTCATCCAATCTGATATATTTCACACCTCAAACCTCACCTGGACGAGAACATCGGGTATGTATATGGTAATTCTGCAACATGAGTTCAATAATAGGTTGCAGTTTCATCCAATTTGATATATTTCACACCTCAAACCTCACCTGGGCGAGAACATCGGGTATGTATATAGTAATCCTGCAACATGAGTTCAGTAATAGGTTGCAGTTTCATCCGATCTGATATATTTCACACCTCAAACCTCACTTGGACGAGAACATAAGGTCTGTATATGGTAATCTTGCAACATGAGTTCAGTAATAGGTTGCAGTTTCATCCAATCTGATATATTTCACACCTCAAACCTCACCTGGACGAGAACATCGGGTCTGTATATGCTAGTCTTGCAATCTGAGTTCAGTAATAGGTTGCAGTTTCATCCAATCTGATATATTTCACACCTCAAACCTCAGTTGGACAAAAACATCGGGTATTTATGGTAATCTTGAAACATGACTTCAGTAATAGGTTGCAGTTTCATCCAACCTGATATATTTCACACCTCAAATCCGACCTGGAGGAGAACATCATCTTTTTTATATGGTAATCTTGCAACATGAGTTCAGTAACAGGTTGCCGTTTCATCCAATCTGAGACATTTCATTCTCAAATCCCACATGGACGAGAACATTGGTTCTGTATATGGTAATCTACCAACATGAGTTCAGTAATAGGTTGCATTTTCATCCAATTTGATATATTTCACACCTCAAACCTCACCTGGATGAGAACATCGGGTATGTATATGGTAATCTTGTAACATGAACTCACTAATAGATTGCAGTTTCATCCAATCTGATATATTTCACACCTCCAATCCCACGTGGACGAGAATATCGGGTCTGTGTATGGTAATTATGCAACATGATTTCAGTAATAGGTTGCAGTTTCATCCAATCTGATATATTTCACACCTCAAACCTCACCTGGACGAGAACATCGGGTATGTATATGGTAATCTTGCAACATGACTTCAGTAATAGGTTGCAGTTTCATCCAATCTGATATATTTCACACCTAAACTACCACCTGTACGAGAACATCGGGTCTGTATATGGTAATCTTGCAACATGAGTTCAGTAACAGGTTGCAGTTTCATCCAATCTGAGACATTTCACATCTCAAATCCCATATGGACGAGAACATCAGTTTTGTATATGGTAAGCTACCAACATGAGTTCACTAATAGGTTGCAGTTTCATCCAATCTGATATATTTCACACCTCAAACCTCACCGGGACGAGAACATCGGGTATGTATATGGTAATTTTGCAACATGAATTCAGTAATAGGTTGCAGTTTCATCCAATCTGATATATTTCACACCTCAAATCCCACATGGACGAGAATATCGGGTCTTTATATGGTAATTTTGCAACATGAGTCCAGTAAAAGGTTGCAGTTTCATCCAATCTGATATATTTCACACCTCAAACCTCACCTGGACGAGGACATCGGGTATGTACATGGTAATCCTGCAACATGAGTTCAATAATAGGTTGCAGTTTCATCCAATCTGATATATTTCACATCTCAAACCTCACCTGGACGAGAACATCAGGTATGTATATGGTAATTCTGCAACATGAGTTCAGTAATAGGTTGAGGTTTCATCCAATCTGATATATTACACACCTCAAACCTCACCTGTACGAAAACATCGGGTCTGTATATGGTAATCTTGCAACATGAGTTCAGTAATAGGTTGCAGTTTCATCCAATCTGATATATTTCACACCTCAAATCCCACCAGGACGAGAACATCGGGTCTGTATATAGTAATCTTGCAACATGAGTTCAGTAATAGGTTGCAGTTTCATCCAATCTGAGAAATTTCACATCTCAAATCCCACCTGGACGAGAACATCGGTTCTATATATGAAAATCTACCAACATGAGTTCAGTAATAGGTTGCAGTTTCATCCAATCTGATATATTTCACACCTCAAACCTCACCTGGACGAGAATATCGGGTATGTATATGGTAATCTTGCAACATGAATTCCGTAATAGGTTGCAGTTTCCTCCAATCTGATATATTTCACACCTCAAACTCACCTTGACGAGAACATAGGGTCTGCATATGGTAATCTTGCAACATGAGTTCAGTATTAGGTTGGAGTTTCATCCAATCTGATATATTTCACACCTCAAATCCCACCTGGACGAGAACATCGGGTCTGTATATGGTAATTTTGCAACATGAGTTCAGTAATAGGTTGCAGTTTCATCCAATATGATATATTTCACACCTCAAGCCTCATATGGACGAGAATATCGGGTATGTATATGGTAATCCTGCAACATGAGTTCAGTAATAGGTTGCAGTTTCATCCAATTTGATATATTTCACACCTCAAACCTCACCTGGAAAAGAACATCAGGTATGTATATGGTAATCTTGCAACATGAGTTCAGTAATAGGTTGCAGTTTCATCCAATCTGATATATTTCACACCTCAAACCTCACCTGGACGAGAACATCGGGTCTGTATATGGTAATCTTGCAACCTGAGTTCAGTAATAGGTTGCAGTTTCATCCAATCTGATATATTTCACACCTCAAAACCAACCTGGACGAGAACATCGGGTTTGTATATGGTAATCTTGCAAAATGAGTTTAGTAATAGGTTGCAGTTTCATCCCTTCTGATATATTTCACACCTCAAACTCACCTGGACAAGAACATCGGGTTTGTATATGGTAATCTTGCAACATGAGTTCAGTAATAGGTTGCAGTTTCATCCAATCTGATATATTTCACACCTCAAGCCTCACCTGGACGAGAACATCGAGTATGTATATGGTAATCCTGCAACATGAGTTTATTAATAGGTTGCAGTTTCATCCAATCTGATATATTTCACACCTCAAACCTCACCTGGATGAGAACATCGGGTCTGTATATGGTAATATTGCAACGTGAGTTCATTAATAGGTTGGAGTTTCATCAATTCTGATATATTTCACACCTCAAACCTCACCTGGACGAGAACATCGGGTATGTATATGGTAATCTTGCAACATGAATTCAGTAATAGGTTGCAGTTTCATCCAATCTGATATATTTGACACCTCAAACCTCACCTGGACAAGACCATCGGGTATGTACATGGTAATCCTGGAACATGAGTTTAGTAATAGGTTGCAGTTTCATACAATCTGATATATTTCACACCTCAAATCCCCACCTGAACGAGAACATCGGGTCTGTATAAGGTAATCTTGCAACCTGAGTTCCGTAATAGGTTGCAGTTTCATCCAATCTGATATATTTCACACCTCAAATCCCCACCTGAACGAGAACATCGGGTCTGTATAAGGTAATCTTGCAACCTGAGTTCAGTAATAGGTTGCAGTTTCATCCAATCTGATATATTTCACACCTCAAACCTCACCTGGACGAAAACATCGGGTATATATATGGTAATCTTGCAACATGAGTTCAGTAATAGGTTGCAGTTTCATCATCTGATATATTTCACACCTCAAATCCCATATGGACGAGAACATCGGTTCTGTATATGGTAATCTTACAACATGAGTTCAGCAATAGGTTGCAGTTTCATCCAATTTGATATATTTCACACCTCAAACCTCACCTGGACGAGAACATCGGGTATGTATATGGTAATCCTGCAACACGAGTTCAGTAATAGGTTGCAGTTTCATCCAATTTGATATATTTCACACCTCAAACCTCACCTGGATGAGAACATCGGGTCTGTATACGGTAATATTGCAACATGAGTTCAGTAATAGGTTGGAGTTTCATCAATTCTGATATATTTCACACCTCAAACCTCACCTTGACGAGAACATCGGGTCTGCATATGGTAATCTTGCAACATGAGTTCAGTATTAGGTTGGAGTTTCATCCAATCTGATATATTTCACACCTCAAATCCCACCTGGACGAGAACATCGGGTATGTATATGGTAATCTTTCAACATGAATTCAGTAATAGGTTGCAGTTTCATCCAATCTGATATATTTCACACCTCAAATCCCACATGGACGAGAATATAGGGTTTGTATATGGTAATTTTGCAACATGAGTTCAGTAAAAGGGTGCAGTTTCATCCAATTTGATATATTTCACACCTCAAACCTCACCTGGGCGAGAACATCGGGTATGTATATAGTAATCCTGCAACATGAGTTCACTGATAGGTTGCAGTTTCATCCGATCTGATATATTTCACACCTCAAACCTCACTTGGACGAGAACATAAGGTCTGTATATGGTAATCTTGCAACATGAGTTCAGTAATAGGTTGCAGTTTCATCCAATCTGATATTTTCACACCTCAAACCTCACCTGGACGAGAACATCGGGTCTGTATATGCTAGTCTTGCAACCTGAGTTCAGTAATAGGTTGCAGTTCCATCCAATCTGATATATTTCACACCTCAAACCTCAGTTGGACGAAAACATCGGGTATTTATGGTAATCTTGAAACATGACTTCAGTAATAGGTTGCAGTTTCATCCAACCTGATATATTTCACACCTCAAATCCGACCTATAGGAGAACATCATCTTTTTTATATGGTAATCTTGCAACATGAGTTCAGTAACAGGTTGCCGTTTCATCCAATCTGAGACATTTCATTCTCAAATACCACATGGACGAGAACATTGGTTCTGTATATGGTAATCTACCAACATGAGTTCAGTAATAGGTTGCATTTTCATCCAATTTTATATATTTCACACCTCAAACCTCACCTGGATGAGAACATCGGGTATGTATATGGTAATCTTGTAACATGAACTCACTAATAGATTGCAGTTTCATCCAATCTGATATATTTCACACCTCCAATCCCACGTGGACGAGAATATCGGGTCTGTGTATGGTAATTATGCAACATGATTTCAGTAATAAGTTGCAGTTTCATCCAATCTGATATATTTCACACCTCAAACCTCACCTGGACGAGAACATCGGGTATGTATATGGTAATCTTGCAACATGACTTCAGTAATAGGTTGCAATTTCATCCAATCTGATATATTTCACACCTAAACTACCACCTGTACGAGAACATCGGGTCTGTATATGGTAATCTTGCAACATGAGTTCAGTAACAGGTTTCAGTTTCATCCAATCTGAGACATTTCACATCTCAAATCCCATATGGACGAGAACATCAGTTTTGTATATGGTAAGCTACCAACATGAGTTCACTAATAGGTTGCAGTTTCATCCAATCTGATATATTTCACACCTCAAACCTCACCGGGACGAGAACATCGGGTATGTATATGGTAATTTTGCAACATGAATTCAGTAATAGGTTGCAGTTTCATCCAATCTGATATATTTCACACCTCAAATCCCACATGGACGAGAATATCGGGTCTGTATATGGTAATTTTGCAACATGAGTTCAGTAAAAGGTTGCAGTTTCATCCAATCTGATATATTTCACACCTCAAACCTCACCTGGACGAGGACATCGAGTATGTACATGGTAGTCCTGCAACATGAGTTCAATAATAGGTTGCAGTTTCATCCAATCTGATATATTTCACACCTCAAACCTCACCTGGACGAGAACATCAGGTATGTATATGGTAATTCTGCAACAAGAGTTCAGTAATAGGTTGCGGTTTCATCCAATCTGATATATTACACACCTCAAACCTCACATGTACGAAAACATCGGGTCTGTATATGGTAATCTTGCAACATGAGTTCAGTAATAGGTTGCAGTTTCATCCAATCTGATATATTTCATACCTGAAATCCCACCAGGACGAGAACATCGGGTCTGTATATAGTAATCTTGCAACATGAGTTCAGTAATAGGTTGCAGTTTCATCCAATCTGAGAAATTTCACATCTCAAATCCCACCTGGACGAGAACATCGGTTCTGTATATGAAAATCTACCAACATGAGTTCAGTAATAGGTTGCAGTATCATCCAATCTGATATATTTCACACCTCAAACCTCACCTGGACGATAATATCGGGTATGTATATGGTAATCTTGCAACATGAATTCAGTAATAGGTTGCAGTTTCCTCCAATCTGATATATTTCACACCTCAAACTCACCTTGACGAGAACATCGGGTCTGCATATGGTAATATTGCAACATGAGTTCAGTATTAGGTTGGAGTTTCATCCAATCTGATATATTTCACACCTCAAATCCCACCTGGAAGAGAACATCGGGTCTGTATATGGTAATTTTGCAACATGAGTTCAGTAATAGGTTGCAGTTTCATCCAATATGATATATTTCACACCTCAAACCTCACCTGGAAAAGAACATCAGGTATGTATATGGTAATCTTGCAACATGAGTTCAGTAATAGGTTGCAGTTTCATCCAATCTGATATATTTCACACCTCAAACCTCACCTGGACGAGAACATCGGGTCTGTATATGGTAATCTTGCAACCTGAGTTCAGTAATAGGTTGCAGTTTCATCCAATCTGATATATTTCACACCTCAAAACCAACCTGGACGAGAACATCGGGTTTGTATATGGTAATCTTGCAAAATGAGTTTAGTAATAGGTTGCAGTTTCATCCCTTCTGATATATTTCACACCTCAAACTCACCTGGACAAGAACATCGGGTTTGTATATGGTAATCTTGCAACATGAGTTCAGTAATAGGTTGCAGTTTCATCCAATCTGATATATTTCACACCTCAAGCCTCACCTGGACGAGAACATCGAGTATGAATATGGTAATCCTGCAACATGAGTTTATTAATAGGTTGCAGTTTCATCCAATCTGATATATTTCACACCTCAAACCTCACCTGGATGAGAACATCGGGTCTGTATATGGTAATATTGCAACGTGAGTTAATTAATAGGTTGGAGTTTCATCAATTCTGATATATTTCACACCTCAAACCTCACCTGGACGAGAACATCGGGTATGTATATGGTAATCTTGCAACATGAATTCAGTAATAGGTTGCAGTTTCATCCAATCTGATATATTTGACACCTCAAACCTCACCTGGACGAGACCATCGGGTATGTACATGGTAATCCTGGAACATGAGTTTAGTAATAGGTTGCAGTTTCATCCAATCTGATATATTTCGCACCTCAAATCCCCACCTGAACAAGAACATCGGATCTGTATAAGGTAATCTTGCAACCTGAGTTCAGTAATAAGTTGCAGTTTCATCCAATCTGATATATTTCACACCTCAAATCCCCACCTGAACGAGAACATCGGGTCTGTATAAGGTAATCTTGCAACCTGAGTTCAGTAATAGGTTGCAGTTTCATCCAATCTGATATATTTCACACCTCAAACCTCACCTGGACGAAAACATCGGGTATATATATGGTAATCTTGCAACATGATTTCAGTAATAGGTTGCAGTTTCATCATCTGATATATTTCACACCTCGAATCCCATATGGACGAGAACATCGGTTCTGTATATGGTAATCTTACAACATGAGTTCAGTAATAGGTTGCAGTTTCATCCAATTTGATATATTTCACACCTCAAACCTCACCTGGATGAGAACATCGGGTATGTATATGGTAATCCTGCAACATGAGTTCAGTAATAGGTTGCAGTTTCATCCAATCTGATATATTTCACACCTCAAACCTCACCTGGATGAGAACATCGGGTCTGTATACGATAATATTGCAACATGAATTCAGTAATAGGTTGGAGTTTCATCAATTCTGATATATTTCACACCTCAAATCCCACCTGGACGAGAACATCGGGTCTGTATATGGTAATTTTGCAACATGAGTTCAGTAATAGGTTGCAGTTTCATCCAATCTGATATATTTCACACCTCAAACATCACCTGGACGAGAACATCGGGTCTGTATATGGTAATCTTGCAACCTGAGTTCATTAATAGGTTGCAGTTTCATCCAATTTGATATATTTCACACCTCAAATCCTACCTGGACGAGAACATCGGGTCTGTATATGGTAATATTGCTACATGAGTTCAATAATAGGTTGCAGTTCCATCCAATCTGAGATATTTCACATCACAAATCCCACCTGGACGAGAACATCGGTTTTGTATATGGTAATCTACCAACATGAATTCAGTAAAGGTTGCAGTTTCATCAAATCTGATATACTTCACACCTTAAACCTCACCTGGAAGTGAACATCGAGTATGTATATGGTAATCTTGCAACATGATTTCAGTAATAGGTTGCAGTTTCATCCAATCTGATATATTTCACACCTCAAATCCCACCTGGACGAGAATATCGGGTCTATATATGGTAATCCTGGAACATGAGTTCAATAATAGGTTGCAGTTTCATCCAATCTGAGACATTTCACATCTCAAATCCCACCTGGACGAGAACATCGGTTCTGTATATGGTAATCTACCAACATGAGTTCAGTAATAGGTTGCAGTTTCATCCAATATGATATATTTCACACCTCAAACCTCACCTGGACGAGAACATCGGGTATGTATATGGTAATCTTGCAACATGACTTCAGTAATAGGTTGCAGTTTCATCCAATCTGATATATTTCACACCTTAAACCTCACCTGGAAGAGAAAATCGAGTATGTATATGGTAATCTTGCAACATGATTTCAGTAATAGGTTGCAGTTTCATCCAATCGGATATATTTCACACCTCAAATCCCACCTGGACGAGAATATCGGGTCTATATATGGTAATTTTGCAACATGAGTTCAGTAATAGGTTGTAGTTTCATTCAATCTGATATATTTCACACCTCAAACTTCACTTGGACGAGAACATTGGGTATGTATATGGTAATCCTGGAACATGAGTTCAATAATAGGTTGCAGTTTCATCCAATCTGAGACATTTCACATCTCAAATCCCACCTGGACGAGAACATCGGTTCTGTATATGGTAATTTACCAACATGAGTTCAGTAATAGGTTGCAGTTTCATCCACTCTGATATATTTCACACCTCAAACCTCACCTGGACGAGAACATCGGGTATGTATATGGTAATCTTGCAACATGAATTCAGTAATAGGTTGCAGTTTCATCCAATCTGATATATTTCACACCTCAAATCCCACATGGACGAGAATATCGGGTCTGTATATGGTAATTTTGCAACATGAGTTCAGTAAAAGGTTGCAGTTTCATCCAATCTGATATATTTCACACCTCAAACCTCACCTGGACGAGGACATCGAGTATGTACATGGTAGTCCTGCAACATGAGTTCAATAATAGGTTGCAGTTTCATCCAATCTGATATATTTCACACCTCAAACCTCACCTGGACGAGAACATCAGGTATGTATATGGTAATTCTGCAACAAGAGTTCAGTAATAGGTTGCGGTTTCATCCAATCTGATATATTACACACCTCAAACCTCACATGTACGAAAACATCGGGTCTGTATATGGTAATCTTGCAACATGAGTTCAGTAATAGGTTGCAGTTTCATCCAATCTGATATATTTCATACCTGAAATCCCACCAGGACGAGAACATCGGGTCTGTATATAGTAATCTTGCAACATGAGTTCAGTAATAGGTTGCAGTTTCATCCAATCTGAGAAATTTCACATCTCAAATCCCACCTGGACGAGAACATCGGTTCTGTATATGAAAATCTACCAACATGAGTTCAGTAATAGGTTGCAGTATCATCCAATCTGATATATTTCACACCTCAAACCTCACCTGGACGATAATATCGGGTATGTATATGGTAATCTTGCAACATGAATTCAGTAATAGGTTGCAGTTTCCTCCAATCTGATATATTTCACACCTCAAACTCACCTTGACGAGAACATCGGGTCTGCATATGGTAATATTGCAACATGAGTTCAGTATTAGGTTGGAGTTTCATCCAATCTGATATATTTCACACCTCAAATCCCACCTGGAAGAGAACATCGGGTCTGTATATGGTAATTTTGCAACATGAGTTCAGTAATAGGTTGCAGTTTCATCCAATATGATATATTTCACACCTCAAACCTCACCTGGAAAAGAACATCAGGTATGTATATGGTAATCTTGCAACATGAGTTCAGTAATAGGTTGCAGTTTCATCCAATCTGATATATTTCACACCTCAAACCTCACCTGGACGAGAACATCGGGTCTGTATATGGTAATCTTGCAACCTGAGTTCAGTAATAGGTTGCAGTTTCATCCAATCTGATATATTTCACACCTCAAAACCAACCTGGACGAGAACATCGGGTTTGTATATGGTAATCTTGCAAAATGAGTTTAGTAATAGGTTGCAGTTTCATCCCTTCTGATATATTTCACACCTCAAACTCACCTGGACAAGAACATCGGGTTTGTATATGGTAATCTTGCAACATGAGTTCAGTAATAGGTTGCAGTTTCATCCAATCTGATATATTTCACACCTCAAGCCTCACCTGGACGAGAACATCGAGTATGTATATGGTAATCCTGCAACATGAGTTTATTAATAGGTTGCAGTTTCATCCAATCTGATATATTTCACACCTCAAACCTCACCTGGATGAGAACATCGGGTCTGTATATGGTAATATTGCAACGTTAGTTCATTAATAGGTTGGAGTTTCATCAATTCTGATATATTTCACACCTCAAACCTCACCTGGACGAGAACATCGGGTATGTATATGGTAATCTTGCAACATGAATTCAGTAATAGGTTACAGTTTCATCCAATCTGATATATTTGACACCTCAAACCTCACCTGGACGAGACCATCGGGTATGTACATGGTAATCCTGGAACATGAGTTTAGTAATAGGTTGCAGTTTCATCCAATCTGATATATTTCACACCTCAAATCCCCACCTGAACAAGAACATCGGGTCTGTATAAGGTAATCTTGCAACCTGAGTTCAGTAATAGGTTGCAGTTTCATCCAATCTGATATATTTCACACCTCAAACCTCACCTTGACGAAAACATCGGGTATATATATGGTAATCTTGCAACATGAGTTCAGTAATAGGTTGCAGTTTCATCATCTGATATATTTCACACCTCAAATCCCATATGGACGAGAACATCGGTTCTGTATATGGTAATCTTACAACATGAGTTCAGCAATAGGTTGCAGTTTCATCCAATTTGATATATTTCACACCTCAAACCTCACCTGGACGAGAACATCGGGTATGTATATGGTAATCCTGTAACATGAGTTCAGTAATAGGTTGCAGTTTCATCCAATCTGATATATTTCACACCTCAAACCTCACCTGGATGAGAACATCGGGTCTGTATACGGTAATATTGCAATATGAGTTCAGTAATAGGTTGGAGTTTCATCAATTCTGATATATTTCACACCTCAAATACCACCTGGACGAGAACATCGGGTCTGTATATGGTAATTTTGCAACATGAGTTCAGTGATAGGTTGCAGTTTCATCCAATCTGATATATTTCACACCTCAAACATCACCTGGACGAGAACATCAGGTCTGTATATGGTAATCTTGCAACCCGAGTTCAGTAATAGGTTGCAGTTTCATCAAATTTGATATATTTCACACCTCAAATCCTACCTGGACGAGAACATCGGGTCTGTGGTAATATTGCAACATGAGTTCAGTAATAGGTTGCAGTTTCATCCAATTTGATATATTTCACACCTCAAACCTCACCTGGACGAGAACATCGGGTATGTATATGGTAATCCTGTAACATGAGTTCAGTAATAGGTTTCAGTTTCATCAAATCTGATATATTTCACACCTTAAATCTCACCTGGACGAGAATATCGAGTATGTATATGGTAATATTGCAACATAATTTCAGTAATAGGTTGCAGTTTCATCCAATCTTATATATTTCACACCTCAAATCCTACATGGACGAGAATATCGGGTCTATATATGGTAATTTTTCAACATGATTTCAGTAATAGGTTGCAGTTTCATTCAATCTGATATATTTCACACCTCAAACTTCACTTGGACGAGAACATCGGGTATGTATATGGTAATCCTGCAACATGAGTTCAGTAATAGGTTGCATGTTCATCCAATCTGAGATATTTCACACCTCTAATCCCATCTGGACAAGAACATCGGTTTTGTATATGGTAATCTTGCAACATGAGTTCAGTAATAGGTTGCAGTTTCATCCAATCTGATATATTTCACACCTCAAACCGCACCTTGACGAAAACATCAGGTATGTATATGGTAATATTGCAACATGAGTTCAGTAATAGGTTGCAGTTTCATCTAATCTGATATATTTCACACCTCAAATCCCACCTGGACGAGAACATCGAGTCTGTATATGGTAATCTTGCAACATGAGTTCAGTAATAGGTTGCAGTTTCAACCAATCTGATATATTTCACACCTCAAACCTCACCTGGATAAGGACATAGCGTATGTATATGGTAATCCTGAAACATGAGTTCAATAATAGGTTGCAGTTTCATCCAATCTGATATATTTCACACCTCAAACCTCACCTGGACGAGAACATCGGGTATGTATATGGTAATTATGCAACATGAGTTCAGTAATAGGTTGCAGTTTCATCCAATCTGATATATTTCACACCTCAAACCTCACCTGTACGAAAACATCGGGTCTGTATATGGTAATCTTGCAACATGAGTTCAGTAATAGGTTGCAGTTTCATCCAATCTGATATATTCCACGCCTCAAATCCCACCAGGACGAGAACATCGGGTATATATATGGTAATCTTGCAACATGAATTCAGTAATAGGTTGCAGTTTCATCTAATCTGATATATTTCACACCTCAAATCCCATCTGGACGAGAACATCGAGTCTGTATATGGTAATCTTGCAACATGAGTTCAGTAATAGGTTGCAGTTTCATCTAATCTGATATATTTCAAACCTCAAATCCCACCTGGACGAGAACATCGAGTCTGTATATGGTAATCTTGCAACATGAGTTCAGTAATAGGTTGCAGTTTCATCCAATCTGATATATTTCACACCTCAAACCTCACCTGGACGCGGACATCGGGTATGTATATGGTAATTCTGCAACATGAGTTCAGTAATAGGTTGCAGTTTCATCCAATCTGATATATTTCACACCTCAAACCTCACCTGGACGAGAACATCGGGTATGTATATGGCAATTCTGCAACATGAGTTCAGTAATAGGTTGCAGTTTCATCCAATCTGATATATTTCACACCTTAAACCTCACCTGGACGAGAACATCGGGTCTGCATATGGTAATCTTGCAACATGAGTTCAGTATTAGGTTGGAGTTTCATCCAATCTGAGATATTTCACACCTCAAATCCCACCTGGACGAGAACATCGGGTCTGTATATGGTAATTTTGCAACATGAGTTCAGTAATAGGTTGCAGTTTCATCCAATATGATATATTTCACACCTCAAGCCTCACACGGACGAGAATATCGGGTATGTATATGGTAATCATGCAACATGAGTTCAGTAATAGGTTGCAGTTTCATCCAATTTGATATATTTCACATATCAAACCTCACCTGGAAGAGAACATTAGGTATGTATATGGTAATCTTGCAACATGAGTTCAGTAATAGGTTGCAGTTTCATCCAATCTGATATATTTCACACCTCAAACCTCACCTGGATGAGAACAACGGGTCTGTATATGGTAATCTTGCAACCTGAGTTCAGTAATAGGTTGCAGTTTCATCCAATCTGATATATTTCACACCTCAAAACCAACCTGGACGAGAACATCTGGTTTGTATATGGTAATCTTGCAAAATGAGTTTAGTAATAGGTTGCAGATTCATCCCTTCTGATATATTTCACACCTCAAACTCACTTGGACAAGAACATCGGGTTTGTATATGGTAATCTTGCAACATGAGTTCAGTAATAGGTTACAGTTTCATCCAATCTGATATATTTCACACCTCAAGCCTCACCTGGACGAGAACATCGAGTATGTATATGGTAATCCTGCAACATGAGTTTATTAAAAGGTTGCAGTTTCATTCAATCTGATATATTTCACACCTCAAACCTCACCTGGATGAGAACATCGGGTCTGTATATGGTAATATTGCAACATGAGTTCATTAATAGGTTGGAGTTTCATCAATTCTGATATATTTCACACCTCAAACCTCACCTGGTCGAGAACATCGGGTATGTATATGGTAATCTTGCAACATGAATTCAGTAATAGGTTGCAGTTTCATCCAATCTGATATATTTGACACCTCAAACCTCACCTGGACGAGACCATCGGGTATGTACATGGTAATCCTGGAACATGAGTTTAGTAATAGGTTGCAGTTTCATCCAATCTGATATATTTCGCACCTCAAATCCCCACCTGAACAAGAACATCGGATCTGTATAAGGTAATCTTGCAACCTGAGTTCAGTAATAAGTTGCAGTTTCATCCAATCTGATATATTTCACACCTCAAATCCCCACCTGAACGAGAACAACGGGTCTGTATAAGGTAATCTTGCAACCTGAGTTCAGTAATAGGTTGCAGTTTCATCCAATCTGATATATTTCACACCTCAAACCTCACCTGGACGAAAACATCGGGTATATATATGGTAATCTTGCAACATGATTTCAGTAATAGGTTGCAGTTTCATCATCTGATATATTTCACACCTCGAATCCCATATGGACGAGAACATCGGTTCTGTATATGGTAATCTTACAACATGAGTTCAGTAATAGGTTGCAGTTTCATCCAATTTGATATATTTCACACCTCAAACCTCACCTGGATGAGAACATCGGGTATGTATATGGTAATCCTGCAACATGAGTTCAGTAATAGGTTGCAGTTTCATCCAATCTGATATATTTCACACCTCAAACCTCACCTGGATGAGAACATCGGGTCTGTATACGATAATATTGCAACATGAATTCAGTAATAGGTTGGAGTTTCATCAATT